>NW_028125216.1:0-160848 GCF_965194825.1 Balaenoptera physalus
AGGGAATGTAAAAACCGTTACACTTGAACTGAATTACAAAACAGAACAGAGTCACACATGCAGAAAACACACTATGGCTGCTTAACGGGAAATGGGAGGTGGCGTGATACATAAAACAAGAGTTTCAAATTAGCTCAGATACCGTTCCATAAACCCAATATGTAATAGACAAGACCTACTCCTTGCTCAGAGAACTGGACTCAACACGCCCGATTCACCGCACAAGAATATATCTGACTAGTAATAATCTTAAAACCTATGTATTGCTATCTCTCTGTTAGTGTGTCAAGTGGGTGTAAAGCGGCATAAACACAGCCGTGAAAAGCAGCTAAACCCCATTATAAAAATAAATTACTTTTAAAAACCCATGAAACAAAGACAGGGAAAGAGAGAGAAATTCTTACACAATTCGTTCAGGGGCTGTGATGCAACCTGGATTGACCATATCTAGACCCACAGCTGGATGAGACATAAGGGTGGACACTCTTGGGGCTGAGAGGTTTGGTGAGGTTGGGTGAGCAAACGCAGACCCTTTAAAGTAATACTGCGTGCTACCCATCGCATGGGTCCCAAATCTCCAGGTTCAAGGGCATCTTCCTACATCGAAAACATGCATGAGAAACCCAGAAGATGGTACACCGTGTGATGGGGAAAGGTTTCTAAAACGCACCTCATTTCTCATCTCCTTGTGCTCGGGTTCGCCATTCCAGCCACTTTACTAGCAATCTCCCTACTTGGAGCATCAGCACCTTTAACCTCCTGTTCCGTACAGGTTGCAATTTGTCCTGAGGATGAACGGGAAGACGGGGAACCAATGAGAGACTAGCTCTTGGTGTTGGGACAGGCACAGGTCACTCTATTTTCCCATCAGGAAGAAGAATTAACCACAGGCTCAGCCTGCCCCCCGGAACCAGAACAGGGCCTGAAGCCATCCTGCGCTTTTGCGGCCAGCTCCCAAAAAAAGCGACTTGTAAAATGGAGCTTCAGGGCACTGCAATTCACAAACCTGCAGAGTTATAAATGATAACTCTCGTCCACAAATATATTGAGGGAAGGCAAAGAAGAGGATTTGAAATCAAGGCAGAATTGCAGGAAACAGATTTCAGGAGGTAGATTCGAATCGCCTTTAAAGCACATGAAAAGCGGCAAAACGTTGACAATGATGCCCTTGGCCAAAAAGGGCGTAGGCGTTTTTTCCTGAATATATTCAGGAAAAAACGCATACGCCCTTTTTGGCCAACCAAGCAACCTGGAAAGGCAAATCAGCGCTACAAAGAAGTCTCGCTTCCCATCGGTCAAAAGGGCCATGCTGAAAAAAGTGTCAAAACCAGAAATGCAGGACAGGCCATGGAGAAATGGGAGCCTTGCTACACTGATGGGCGGGATGTAAATTGCCAACAGCCACTCTGGAGAAGTGTACGGTGTGTCCTGAAACATCTAAAAAACACAGCTTAGAGAGCATAGGGCACTTCCACGCATGGGGGGATAAAGTGGGAAAATTGAAAATCAGCAAGACACAAGCACCCCAAAGTTTAGGGCTGCTCTGCTGACAAGGACCTCCACTTCATTCCACCTTAAATATCCCAGGAAAGCGAAAAATGGATCAAAAAGTTGTGGTCCTTATGTACAATGGAATATCACTCAGCCATGAAATCAATGTCATAAGGCTAGTAGCAGCATGATGAGTGGATTTAGGTAAGACGATTCTAAGTGAAATAAGTCACACAGAAAAGGACACTTCTCATAAGGTGTCACTTATAGAGGGAATGTAAAAACCGTTACACTTGAACTGAATTACAAAACAGAACAGAGTCACACATGCAGAAAACACACTATGGCTGCTTAACGGGAAATGGGAGGTGGCGTGATACATAAAACAAGAGTTTCAAATTAGCTCAGATACCGTTCCATAAACCCAATATGTAATAGACAAGACCTACTCCTTGCTCAGAGAACTGGACTCAACACGCCCGATTCACCGCACAAGAATATATCTGACTAGTAATAATCTTAAAACCTATGTATTGCTATCTCTCTGTTAGTGTGTCAAGTGGGTGTAAAGCGGCATAAACACAGCCGTGAAAAGCAGCTAAACCCCATTATAAAAATAAATTACTTTTAAAAACCCATGAAACAAAGACAGGGAAAGAGAGAGAAATTCTTACACAATTCGTTCAGGGGCTGTGATGCAACCTGGATTGACCATATCTAGACCCACAGCTGGATGAGACATAAGGGTGGACACTCTTGGGGCTGAGAGGTTTGGTGAGGTTGGGTGAGCAAACGCAGACCCTTTAAAGTAATACTGCGTGCTACCCATCGCATGGGTCCCAAATCTCCAGGTTCAAGGGCATCTTCCTACATCGAAAACATGCATGAGAAACCCAGAAGATGGTACACCGTGTGATGGGGAAAGGTTTCTAAAACGCACCTCATTTCTCATCTCCTTGTGCTCGGGTTCGCCATTCCAGCCACTTTACTAGCAATCTCCCTACTTGGAGCATCAGCACCTTTAACCTCCTGTTCCGTACAGGTTGCAATTTGTCCTGAGGATGAACGGGAAGACGGGGAACCAATGAGAGACTAGCTCTTGGTGTTGGGACAGGCACAGGTCACTCTATTTTCCCATCAGGAAGAAGAATTAACCACAGGCTCAGCCTGCCCCCCGGAACCAGAACAGGGCCTGAAGCCATCCTGCGCTTTTGCGGCCAGCTCCCAAAAAAAGCGACTTGTAAAATGGAGCTTCAGGGCACTGCAATTCACAAACCTGCAGAGTTATAAATGATAACTCTCGTCCACAAATATATTGAGGGAAGGCAAAGAAGAGGATTTGAAATCAAGGCAGAATTGCAGGAAACAGATTTCAGGAGGTAGATTCGAATCGCCTTTAAAGCACATGAAAAGCGGCAAAACGTTGACAATGATGCCCTTGGCCAAAAAGGGCGTAGGCGTTTTTTCCTGAATATATTCAGGAAAAAACGCATACGCCCTTTTTGGCCAACCAAGCAACCTGGAAAGGCAAATCAGCGCTACAAAGAAGTCTCGCTTCCCATCGGTCAAAAGGGCCATGCTGAAAAAAGTGTCAAAACCAGAAATGCAGGACAGGCCATGGAGAAATGGGAGCCTTGCTACACTGATGGGCGGGATGTAAATTGCCAACAGCCACTCTGGAGAAGTGTACGGTGTGTCCTGAAACATCTAAAAAACACAGCTTAGAGAGCATAGGGCACTTCCACGCATGGGGGGATAAAGTGGGAAAATTGAAAATCAGCAAGACACAAGCACCCCAAAGTTTAGGGCTGCTCTGCTGACAAGGACCTCCACTTCATTCCACCTTAAATATCCCAGGAAAGCGAAAAATGGATCAAAAAGTTGTGGTCCTTATGTACAATGGAATATCACTCAGCCATGAAATCAATGTCATAAGGCTAGTAGCAGCATGATGAGTGGATTTAGGTAAGACGATTCTAAGTGAAATAAGTCACACAGAAAAGGACACTTCTCATAAGGTGTCACTTATAGAGGGAATGTAAAAACCGTTACACTTGAACTGAATTACAAAACAGAACAGAGTCACACATGCAGAAAACACACTATGGCTGCTTAACGGGAAATGGGAGGTGGCGTGATACATAAAACAAGAGTTTCAAATTAGCTCAGATACCGTTCCATAAACCCAATATGTAATAGACAAGACCTACTCCTTGCTCAGAGAACTGGACTCAACACGCCCGATTCACCGCACAAGAATATATCTGACTAGTAATAATCTTAAAACCTATGTATTGCTATCTCTCTGTTAGTGTGTCAAGTGGGTGTAAAGCGGCATAAACACAGCCGTGAAAAGCAGCTAAACCCCATTATAAAAATAAATTACTTTTAAAAACCCATGAAACAAAGACAGGGAAAGAGAGAGAAATTCTTACACAATTCGTTCAGGGGCTGTGATGCAACCTGGATTGACCATATCTAGACCCACAGCTGGATGAGACATAAGGGTGGACACTCTTGGGGCTGAGAGGTTTGGTGAGGTTGGGTGAGCAAACGCAGACCCTTTAAAGTAATACTGCGTGCTACCCATCGCATGGGTCCCAAATCTCCAGGTTCAAGGGCATCTTCCTACATCGAAAACATGCATGAGAAACCCAGAAGATGGTACACCGTGTGATGGGGAAAGGTTTCTAAAACGCACCTCATTTCTCATCTCCTTGTGCTCGGGTTCGCCATTCCAGCCACTTTACTAGCAATCTCCCTACTTGGAGCATCAGCACCTTTAACCTCCTGTTCCGTACAGGTTGCAATTTGTCCTGAGGATGAACGGGAAGACGGGGAACCAATGAGAGACTAGCTCTTGGTGTTGGGACAGGCACAGGTCACTCTATTTTCCCATCAGGAAGAAGAATTAACCACAGGCTCAGCCTGCCCCCCGGAACCAGAACAGGGCCTGAAGCCATCCTGCGCTTTTGCGGCCAGCTCCCAAAAAAAGCGACTTGTAAAATGGAGCTTCAGGGCACTGCAATTCACAAACCTGCAGAGTTATAAATGATAACTCTCGTCCACAAATATATTGAGGGAAGGCAAAGAAGAGGATTTGAAATCAAGGCAGAATTGCAGGAAACAGATTTCAGGAGGTAGATTCGAATCGCCTTTAAAGCACATGAAAAGCGGCAAAACGTTGACAATGATGCCCTTGGCCAAAAAGGGCGTAGGCGTTTTTTCCTGAATATATTCAGGAAAAAACGCCTACGCCCTTTTTGGCCAACCAAGCAACCTGGAAAGGCAAATCAGCGCTACAAAGAAGTCTCGCTTCCCATCGGTCAAAAGGGCCATGCTGAAAAAAGTGTCAAAACCAGAAATGCAGGACAGGCCATGGAGAAATGGGAGCCTTGCTACACTGATGGGCGGGATGTAAATTGCCAACAGCCACTCTGGAGAAGTGTACGGTGTGTCCTGAAACATCTAAAAAACACAGCTTAGAGAGCATAGGGCACTTCCACGCATGGGGGGATAAAGTGGGAAAATTGAAAATCAGCAAGACACAAGCACCCCAAAGTTTAGGGCTGCTCTGCTGACAAGGACCTCCACTTCATTCCACCTTAAATATCCCAGGAAAGCGAAAAATGGATCAAAAAGTTGTGGTCCTTATGTACAATGGAATATCACTCAGCCATGAAATCAATGTCATAAGGCTAGTAGCAGCATGATGAGTGGATTTAGGTAAGACGATTCTAAGTGAAATAAGTCACACAGAAAAGGACACTTCTCATAAGGTGTCACTTATAGAGGGAATGTAAAAACCGTTACACTTGAACTGAATTACAAAACAGAACAGAGTCACACATGCAGAAAACACACTATGGCTGCTTAACGGGAAATGGGAGGTGGCGTGATACATAAAACAAGAGTTTCAAATTAGCTCAGATACCGTTCCATAAACCCAATATGTAATAGACAAGACCTACTCCTTGCTCAGAGAACTGGACTCAACACGCCCGATTCACCGCACAAGAATATATCTGACTAGTAATAATCTTAAAACCTATGTATTGATATCTCTCTGTTAGTGTGTCAAGTGGGTGTAAAGCGGCATAAACACAGCCGTGAAAAGCAGCTAAACCCCATTATAAAAATAAATTACTTTTAAAAACCCATGAAACAAAGACAGGGAAAGAGAGAGAAATTCTTACACAATTCGTTCAGGGGCTGTGATGCAACCTGGATTGACCATATCTAGACCCACAGCTGGATGAGACATAAGGGTGGACACTCTTGGGGCTGAGAGGTTTGGTGAGGTTGGGTGAGCAAACGCAGACCCTTTAAAGTAATACTGCGTGCTACCCATCGCATGGGTCCCAAATCTCCAGGTTCAAGGGCATCTTCCTACATCGAAAACATGCATGAGAAACCCAGAAGATGGTACACCGTGTGATGGGGAAAGGTTTCTAAAACGCACCTCATTTCTCATCTCCTTGTGCTCGGGTTCGCCATTCCAGCCACTTTACTAGCAATCTCCCTACTTGGAGCATCAGCACCTTTAACCTCCTGTTCCGTACAGGTTGCAATTTGTCCTGAGGATGAACGGGAAGACGGGGAACCAATGAGAGACTAGCTCTTGGTGTTGGGACAGGCACAGGTCACTCTATTTTCCCATCAGGAAGAAGAATTAACCACAGGCTCAGCCTGCCCCCCGGAACCAGAACAGGGCCTGAAGCCATCCTGCGCTTTTGCGGCCAGCTCCCAAAAAAAGCGACTTGTAAAATGGAGCTTCAGGGCACTGCAATTCACAAACCTGCAGAGTTATAAATGATAACTCTCGTCCACAAATATATTGAGGGAAGGCAAAGAAGAGGATTTGAAATCAAGGCAGAATTGCAGGAAACAGATTTCAGGAGGTAGATTCGAATCGCCTTTAAAGCACATGAAAAGCGGCAAAACGTTGACAATGATGCCCTTGGCCAAAAAGGGCGTAGGCGTTTTTTCCTGAATATATTCAGGAAAAAACGCCTACGCCCTTTTTGGCCAACCAAGCAACCTGGAAAGGCAAATCAGCGCTACAAAGAAGTCTCGCTTCCCATCGGTCAAAAGGGCCATGCTGAAAAAAGTGTCAAAACCAGAAATGCAGGACAGGCCATGGAGAAATGGGAGCCTTGCTACACTGATGGGCGGGATGTAAATTGCCAACAGCCACTCTGGAGAAGTGTACGGTGTGTCCTGAAACATCTAAAAAACACAGCTTAGAGAGCATAGGGCACTTCCACGCATGGGGGGATAAAGTGGGAAAATTGAAAATCAGCAAGACACAAGCACCCCAAAGTTTAGGGCTGCTCTGCTGACAAGGACCTCCACTTCATTCCACCTTAAATATCCCAGGAAAGCGAAAAATGGATCAAAAAGTTGTGGTCCTTATGTACAATGGAATATCACTCAGCCATGAAATCAATGTCATAAGGCTAGTAGCAGCATGATGAGTGGATTTAGGTAAGACAATTCTAAGTGAAATAAGTCACACAGAAAAGGACACTTCTCATAAGGTGTCACTTATAGAGGGAATGTAAAAACCGTTACACTTGAACTGAATTACAAAACAGAACAGAGTCACACATGCAGAAAACACACTATGGCTGCTTAACGGGAAATGGGAGGTGGCGTGATACATAAAACAAGAGTTTCAAATTAGCTCAGATACCGTTCCATAAACCCAATATGTAATAGACAAGACCTACTCCTTGCTCAGAGAACTGGACTCAACACGCCCGATTCACCGCACAAGAATATATCTGACTAGTAATAATCTTAAAACCTATGTATTGATATCTCTCTGTTAGTGTGTCAAGTGGGTGTAAAGCGGCATAAACACAGCCGTGAAAAGCAGCTAAACCCCATTATAAAAATAAATTACTTTTAAAAACCCATGAAACAAAGACAGGGAAAGAGAGAGAAATTCTTACACAATTCGTTCAGGGGCTGTGATGCAACCTGGATTGACCATATCTAGACCCACAGCTGGATGAGACATAAGGGTGGACACTCTTGGGGCTGAGAGGTTTGGTGAGGTTGGGTGAGCAAACGCAGACCCTTTAAAGTAATACTGCGTGCTACCCATCGCATGGGTCCCAAATCTCCAGGTTCAAGGGCATCTTCCTACATCGAAAACATGCATGAGAAACCCAGAAGATGGTACACCGTGTGATGGGGAAAGGTTTCTAAAACGCACCTCATTTCTCATCTCCTTGTGCTCGGGTTCGCCATTCCAGCCACTTTACTAGCAATCTCCCTACTTGGAGCATCAGCACCTTTAACCTCCTGTTCCGTACAGGTTGCAATTTGTCCTGAGGATGAACGGGAAGACGGGGAACCAATGAGAGACTAGCTCTTGGTGTTGGGACAGGCACAGGTCACTCTATTTTCCCATCAGGAAGAAGAATTAACCACAGGCTCAGCCTGCCCCCCGGAACCAGAACAGGGCCTGAAGCCATCCTGCGCTTTTGCGGCCAGCTCCCAAAAAAAGCGACTTGTAAAATGGAGCTTCAGGGCACTGCAATTCACAAACCTGCAGAGTTATAAATGATAACTCTCGTCCACAAATATATTGAGGGAAGGCAAAGAAGAGGATTTGAAATCAAGGCAGAATTGCAGGAAACAGATTTCAGGAGGTAGATTCGAATCGCCTTTAAAGCACATGAAAAGCGGCAAAACGTTGACAATGATGCCCTTGGCCAAAAAGGGCGTAGGCGTTTTTTCCTGAATATATTCAGGAAAAAACGCCTACGCCCTTTTTGGCCAACCAAGCAACCTGGAAAGGCAAATCAGCGCTACAAAGAAGTCTCGCTTCCCATCGGTCAAAAGGGCCATGCTGAAAAAAGTGTCAAAACCAGAAATGCAGGACAGGCCATGGAGAAATGGGAGCCTTGCTACACTGATGGGCGGGATGTAAATTGCCAACAGCCACTCTGGAGAAGTGTACGGTGTGTCCTGAAACATCTAAAAAACACAGCTTAGAGAGCATAGGGCACTTCCACGCATGGGGGGATAAAGTGGGAAAATTGAAAATCAGCAAGACACAAGCACCCCAAAGTTTAGGGCTGCTCTGCTGACAAGGACCTCCACTTCATTCCACCTTAAATATCCCAGGAAAGCGAAAAATGGATCAAAAAGTTGTGGTCCTTATGTACAATGGAATATCACTCAGCCATGAAATCAATGTCATAAGGCTAGTAGCAGCATGATGAGTGGATTTAGGTAAGACGATTCTAAGTGAAATAAGTCACACAGAAAAGGACACTTCTCATAAGGTGTCACTTATAGAGGGAATGTAAAAACCGTTACACTTGAACTGAATTACAAAACAGAACAGAGTCACACATGCAGAAAACACACTATGGCTGCTTAACGGGAAATGGGAGGTGGCGTGATACATAAAACAAGAGTTTCAAATTAGCTCAGATACCGTTCCATAAACCCAATATGTAATAGACAAGACCTACTCCTTGCTCAGAGAACTGGACTCAACACGCCCGATTCACCGCACAAGAATATATCTGACTAGTAATAATCTTAAAACCTATGTATTGATATCTCTCTGTTAGTGTGTCAAGTGGGTGTAAAGCGGCATAAACACAGCCGTGAAAAGCAGCTAAACCCCATTATAAAAATAAATTACTTTTAAAAACCCATGAAACAAAGACAGGGAAAGAGAGAGAAATTCTTACACAATTCGTTCAGGGGCTGTGATGCAACCTGGATTGACCATATCTAGACCCACAGCTGGATGAGACATAAGGGTGGACACTCTTGGGGCTGAGAGGTTTGGTGAGGTTGGGTGAGCAAACGCAGACCCTTTAAAGTAATACTGCGTGCTACCCATCGCATGGGTCCCAAATCTCCAGGTTCAAGGGCATCTTCCTACATCGAAAACATGCATGAGAAACCCAGAAGATGGTACACCGTGTGATGGGGAAAGGTTTCTAAAAGGCACCTCATTTCTCATCTCCTTGTGCTCGGGTTCGCCATTCCAGCCACTTTACTAGCAATCTCCCTACTTGGAGCATCAGCACCTTTAACCTCCTGTTCCGTACAGGTTGCAATTTGTCCTGAGGATGAACGGGAAGACGGGGAACCAATGAGAGACTAGCTCTTGGTGTTGGGACAGGCACAGGTCACTCTATTTTCCCATCAGGAAGAAGAATTAACCACAGGCTCAGCCTGCCCCCCGGAACCAGAACAGGGCCTGAAGCCATCCTGCGCTTTTGCGGCCAGCTCCCAAAAAAAGCGACTTGTAAAATGGAGCTTCAGGGCACTGCAATTCACAAACCTGCAGAGTTATAAATGATAACTCTCGTCCACAAATATATTGAGGGAAGGCAAAGAAGAGGATTTGAAATCAAGGCAGAATTGCAGGAAACAGATTTCAGGAGGTAGATTCGAATCGCCTTTAAAGCACATGAAAAGCGGCAAAACGTTGACAATGATGCCCTTGGCCAAAAAGGGCGTAGGCGTTTTTTCCTGAATATATTCAGGAAAAAACGCATACGCCCTTTTTGGCCAACCAAGCAACCTGGAAAGGCAAATCAGCGCTACAAAGAAGTCTCGCTTCCCATCGGTCAAAAGGGCCATGCTGAAAAAAGTGTCAAAACCAGAAATGCAGGACAGGCCATGGAGAAATGGGAGCCTTGCTACACTGATGGGTGGGATGTAAATTGCCAACAGCCACTCTGGAGAAGTGTACGGTGTGTCCTGAAACATCTAAAAAACACAGCTTAGAGAGCATAGGGCACTTCCACGCATGGGGGGATAAAGTGGGAAAATTGAAAATCAGCAAGACACAAGCACCCCAAAGTTTAGGGCTGCTCTGCTGACAAGGACCTCCACTTCATTCCACCTTAAATATCCCAGGAAAGCGAAAAATGGATCAAAAAGTTGTGGTCCTTATGTACAATGGAATATCACTCAGCCATGAAATCAATGTCATAAGGCTAGTAGCAGCATGATGAGTGGATTTAGGTAAGACGATTCTAAGTGAAATAAGTCACACAGAAAAGGACACTTCTCATAAGGTGTCACTTATAGAGGGAATGTAAAAACCGTTACACTTGAACTGAATTACAAAACAGAACAGAGTCACACATGCAGAAAACACACTATGGCTGCTTAACGGGAAATGGGAGGTGGCGTGATACATAAAACAAGAGTTTCAAATTAGCTCAGATACCGTTCCATAAACCCAATATGTAATAGACAAGACCTACTCCTTGCTCAGAGAACTGGACTCAACACGCCCGATTCACCGCACAAGAATATATCTGACTAGTAATAATCTTAAAACCTATGTATTGATATCTCTCTGTTAGTGTGTCAAGTGGGTGTAAAGCGGCATAAACACAGCCGTGAAAAGCAGCTAAACCCCATTATAAAAATAAATTACTTTTAAAAACCCATGAAACAAAGACAGGGAAAGAGAGAGAAATTCTTACACAATTCGTTCAGGGGCTGTGATGCAACCTGGATTGACCATATCTAGACCCACAGCTGGATGAGACATAAGGGTGGACACTCTTGGGGCTGAGAGGTTTGGTGAGGTTGGGTGAGCAAACGCAGACCCTTTAAAGTAATACTGCGTGCTACCCATCGCATGGGTCCCAAATCTCCAGGTTCAAGGGCATCTTCCTACATCGAAAACATGCATGAGAAACCCAGAAGATGGTACACCGTGTGATGGGGAAAGGTTTCTAAAACGCACCTCATTTCTCATCTCCTTGTGCTCGGGTTCGCCATTCCAGCCACTTTACTAGCAATCTCCCTACTTGGAGCATCAGCACCTTTAACCTCCTGTTCCGTACAGGTTGCAATTTGTCCTGAGGATGAACGGGAAGACGGGGAACCAATGAGAGACTAGCTCTTGGTGTTGGGACAGGCACAGGTCACTCTATTTTCCCATCAGGAAGAAGAATTAACCACAGGCTCAGCCTGCCCCCCGGAACCAGAACAGGGCCTGAAGCCATCCTGCGCTTTTGCGGCCAGCTCCCAAAAAAAGCGACTTGTAAAATGGAGCTTCAGGGCACTGCAATTCACAAACCTGCAGAGTTATAAATGATAACTCTCGTCCACAAATATATTGAGGGAAGGCAAAGAAGAGGATTTGAAATCAAGGCAGAATTGCAGGAAACAGATTTCAGGAGGTAGATTCGAATCGCCTTTAAAGCACATGAAAAGCGGCAAAACGTTGACAATGATGCCCTTGGCCAAAAAGGGCGTAGGCGTTTTTTCCTGAATATATTCAGGAAAAAACGCATACGCCCTTTTTGGCCAACCAAGCAACCTGGAAAGGCAAATCAGCGCTACAAAGAAGTCTCGCTTCCCATCGGTCAAAAGGGCCATGCTGAAAAAAGTGTCAAAACCAGAAATGCAGGACAGGCCATGGAGAAATGGGAGCCTTGCTACACTGATGGGCGGGATGTAAATTGCCAACAGCCACTCTGGAGAAGTGTACGGTGTGTCCTGAAACATCTAAAAAACACAGCTTAGAGAGCATAGGGCACTTCCACGCATGGGGGGATAAAGTGGGAAAATTGAAAATCAGCAAGACACAAGCACCCCAAAGTTTAGGGCTGCTCTGCTGACAAGGACCTCCACTTCATTCCACCTTAAATATCCCAGGAAAGCGAAAAATGGATCAAAAAGTTGTGGTCCTTATGTACAATGGAATATCACTCAGCCATGAAATCAATGTCATAAGGCTAGTAGCAGCATGATGAGTGGATTTAGGTAAGACGATTCTAAGTGAAATAAGTCACACAGAAAAGGACACTTCTCATAAGGTGTCACTTATAGAGGGAATGTAAAAACCGTTACACTTGAACTGAATTACAAAACAGAACAGAGTCAAACATGCAGAAAACACACTATGGCTGCTTAACGGGAAATGGGAGGTGGCGTGATACATAAAACAAGAGTTTCAAATTAGCTCAGATACCGTTCCATAAACCCAATATGTAATAGACAAGACCTACTCCTTGCTCAGAGAACTGGACTCAACACGCCCGATTCACCGCACAAGAATATATCTGACTAGTAATAATCTTAAAACCTATGTATTGCTATCTCTCTGTTAGTGTGTCAAGTGGGTGTAAAGCGGCATAAACACAGCCGTGAAAAGCAGCTAAACCCCATTATAAAAATAAATTACTTTTAAAAACCCATGAAACAAAGACAGGGAAAGAGAGAGAAATTCTTACACAATTCGTTCAGGGGCTGTGATGCAACCTGGATTGACCATATCTAGACCCACAGCTGGATGAGACATAAGGGTGGACACTCTTGGGGCTGAGAGGTTTGGTGAGGTTGGGTGAGCAAACGCAGACCCTTTAAAGTAATACTGCGTGCTACCCATCGCATGGGTCCCAAATCTCCAGGTTCAAGGGCATCTTCCTACATCGAAAACATGCATGAGAAACCCAGAAGATGGTACACCGTGTGATGGGGAAAGGTTTCTAAAACGCACCTCATTTCTCATCTCCTTGTGCTCGGGTTCGCCATTCCAGCCACTTTACTAGCAATCTCCCTACTTGGAGCATCAGCACCTTTAACCTCCTGTTCCGTACAGGTTGCAATTTGTCCTGAGGATGAACGGGAAGACGGGGAACCAATGAGAGACTAGCTCTTGGTGTTGGGACAGGCACAGGTCACTCTATTTTCCCATCAGGAAGAAGAATTAACCACAGGCTCAGCCTGCCCCCCGGAACCAGAACAGGGCCTGAAGCCATCCTGCGCTTTTGCGGCCAGCTCCCAAAAAAAGCGACTTGTAAAATGGAGCTTCAGGGCACTGCAATTCACAAACCTGCAGAGTTATAAATGATAACTCTCGTCCACAAATATATTGAGGGAAGGCAAAGAAGAGGATTTGAAATCAAGGCAGAATTGCAGGAAACAGATTTCAGGAGGTAGATTCGAATCGCCTTTAAAGCACATGAAAAGCGGCAAAACGTTGACAATGATGCCCTTGGCCAAAAAGGGCGTATGCGTTTTTTCCTGAATATATTCAGGAAAAAACGCATACGCCCTTTTTGGCCAACCAAGCAACCTGGAAAGGCAAATCAGCGCTACAAAGAAGTCTCGCTTCCCATCGGTCAAAAGGGCCATGCTGAAAAAAGTGTCAAAACCAGAAATGCAGGACAGGCCATGGAGAAATGGGAGCCTTGCTACACTGATGGGCGGGATGTAAATTGCCAACAGCCACTCTGGAGAAGTGTACGGTGTGTCCTGAAACATCTAAAAAACACAGCTTAGAGAGCATAGGGCACTTCCACGCATGGGGGGATAAAGTGGGAAAATTGAAAATCAGTAAGACACAAGCACCCCAAAGTTTAGGGCTGCTCTGCTGACAAGGACCTCCACTTCATTCCACCTTAAATATCCCAGGAAAGCGAAAAATGGATCAAAAAGTTGTGGTCCTTATGTACAATGGAATATCACTCAGCCATGAAATCAATGTCATAAGGCTAGTAGCAGCATGATGAGTGGATTTAGGTAAGACGATTCTAAGTGAAATAAGTCACACAGAAAAGGACACTTCTCATAAGGTGTCACTTATAGAGGGAATGTAAAAACCGTTACACTTGAACTGAATTACAAAACAGAACAGAGTCAAACATGCAGAAAACACACTATGGCTGCTTAACGGGAAATGGGAGGTGGCGTGATACATAAAACAAGAGTTTCAAATTAGCTCAGATACCGTTCCATAAACCCAATATGTAATAGACAAGACCTACTCCTTGCTCAGAGAACTGGACTCAACACGCCCGATTCACCGCACAAGAATATATCTGACTAGTAATAATCTTAAAACCTATGTATTGCTATCTCTCTGTTAGTGTGTCAAGTGGGTGTAAAGCGGCATAAACACAGCCGTGAAAAGCAGCTAAACCCCATTATAAAAATAAATTACTTTTAAAAACCCATGAAACAAAGACAGGGAAAGAGAGAGAAATTCTTACACAATTCGTTCAGGGGCTGTGATGCAACCTGGATTGACCATATCTAGACCCACAGCTGGATGAGACATAAGGGTGGACACTCTTGGGGCTGAGAGGTTTGGTGAGGTTGGGTGAGCAAACGCAGACCCTTTAAAGTAATACTGCGTGCTACCCATCGCATGGGTCCCAAATCTCCAGGTTCAAGGGCATCTTCCTACATCGAAAACATGCATGAGAAACCCAGAAGATGGTACACCGTGTGATGGGGAAAGGTTTCTAAAACGCACCTCATTTCTCATCTCCTTGTGCTCGGGTTCGCCATTCCAGCCACTTTACTAGCAATCTCCCTACTTGGAGCATCAGCACCTTTAACCTCCTGTTCCGTACAGGTTGCAATTTGTCCTGAGGATGAACGGGAAGACGGGGAACCAATGAGAGACTAGCTCTTGGTGTTGGGACAGGCACAGGTCACTCTATTTTCCCATCAGGAAGAAGAATTAACCACAGGCTCAGCCTGCCCCCCGGAACCAGAACAGGGCCTGAAGCCATCCTGCGCTTTTGCGGCCAGCTCCCAAAAAAAGCGACTTGTAAAATGGAGCTTCAGGGCACTGCAATTCACAAACCTGCAGAGTTATAAATGATAACTCTCGTCCACAAATATATTGAGGGAAGGCAAAGAAGAGGATTTGAAATCAAGGCAGAATTGCAGGAAACAGATTTCAGGAGGTAGATTCGAATCGCCTTTAAAGCACATGAAAAGCGGCAAAACGTTGACAATGATGCCCTTGGCCAAAAAGGGCGTATGCGTTTTTTCCTGAATATATTCAGGAAAAAACGCATACGCCCTTTTTGGCCAACCAAGCAACCTGGAAAGGCAAATCAGCGCTACAAAGAAGTCTCGCTTCCCATCGGTCAAAAGGGCCATGCTGAAAAAAGTGTCAAAACCAGAAATGCAGGACAGGCCATGGAGAAATGGGAGCCTTGCTACACTGATGGGCGGGATGTAAATTGCCAACAGCCACTCTGGAGAAGTGTACGGTGTGTCCTGAAACATCTAAAAAACACAGCTTAGAGAGCATAGGGCACTTCCACGCATGGGGGGATAAAGTGGGAAAATTGAAAATCAGCAAGACACAAGCACCCCAAAGTTTAGGGCTGCTCTGCTGACAAGGACCTCCACTTCATTCCACCTTAAATATCCCAGGAAAGCGAAAAATGGATCAAAAAGTTGTGGTCCTTATGTACAATGGAATATCACTCAGCCATGAAATCAATGTCATAAGGCTAGTAGCAGCATGATGAGTGGATTTAGGTAAGACGATTCTAAGTGAAATAAGTCACACAGAAAAGGACACTTCTCATAAGGTGTCACTTATAGAGGGAATGTAAAAACCGTTACACTTGAACTGAATTACAAAACAGAACAGAGTCACACATGCAGAAAACACACTATGGCTGCTTAACGGGAAATGTGAGGTGGGGTGATACATAAAACAAGAGTTGCAAATTAGCTCAGATACCGTTCCATAAACCCAATATGTAATAGACAAGACCTACTCCTTGCTCAGAGAACTGGACTCAACACGCCCGATTCACCGCACAAGAATATATCTGACTAGTAATAATCTTAAAACCTATGTATTGATATCTCTCTGTTAGTGTGTCAAGTGGGTGTAAAGCGGCATAAACACAGCCGTGAAAAGCAGCTAAACCCCATTATAAAAATAAATTACTTTTAAAAACCCATGAAACAAAGACAGGGAAAGAGAGAGAAATTCTTACACAATTCGTTCAGGGGCTGTGATGCAACCTGGATTGACCATATCTAGACCCACAGCTGGATGAGACATAAGGGTGGACACTCTTGGGGCTGAGAGGTTTGGTGAGGTTGGGTGAGCAAACGCAGACCCTTTAAAGTAATACTGCTTGCTACCCATCGCATGGGTCCCAAATCTCCAGGTTCAAGGGCATCTTCCTACATCGAAAACATGCATGAGAAACCCAGAAGATGGTACACCGTGTGATGGGGAAAGGTTTCTAAAACGCACCTCATTTCTCATCTCCTTGTGCTCGGGTTCGCCATTCCAGCCACTTTACTAGCAATCTCCCTACTTGGAGCATCAGCACCTTTAACCTCCTGTTCCGTACAGGTTGCAATTTGTCCTGAGGATGAACGGGAAGACGGGGAACCAATGAGAGACTAGCTCTTGGTGTTGGGACAGGCACAGGTCACTCTATTTTCCCATCAGGAAGAAGAATTAACCACAGGCTCAGCCTGCCCCCCGGAACCAGAACAGGGCCTGAAGCCATCCTGCGCTTTTGCGGCCAGCTCCCAAAAAAAGCGACTTGTAAAATGGAGCTTCAGGGCACTGCAATTCACAAACCTGCAGAGTTATAAATGATAACTCTCGTCCACAAATATATTGAGGGAAGGCAAAGAAGAGGATTTGAAATCAAGGCAGAATTGCAGGAAACAGATTTCAGGAGGTAGATTCGAATCGCCTTTAAAGCACATGAAAAGCGGCAAAACGTTGACAATGATGCCCTTGGCCAAAAAGGGCGTATGCGTTTTTTCCTGAATATATTCAGGAAAAAACGCATACGCCCTTTTTGGCCAACCAAGCAACCTGGAAAGGCAAATCAGCGCTACAAAGAAGTCTCGCTTCCCATCGGTCAAAAGGGCCATGCTGAAAAAAGTGTCAAAACCAGAAATGCAGGACAGGCCATGGAGAAATGGGAGCCTTGCTACACTGATGGGCGGGATGTAAATTGCCAACAGCCACTCTGGAGAAGTGTACGGTGTGTCCTGAAACATCTAAAAAACACAGCTTAGAGAGCATAGGGCACTTCCACGCATGGGGGGATAAAGTGGGAAAATTGAAAATCAGCAAGACACAAGCACCCCAAAGTTTAGGGCTGCTCTGCTGACAAGGACCTCCACTTCATTCCACCTTAAATATCCCAGGAAAGCGAAAAATGGATCAAAAAGTTGTGGTCCTTATGTACAATGGAATATCACTCAGCCATGAAATCAATGTCATAAGGCTAGTAGCAGCATGATGAGTGGATTTAGGTAAGACGATTCTAAGTGAAATAAGTCACACAGAAAAGGACACTTCTCATAAGGTGTCACTTATAGAGGGAATGTAAAAACCGTTACACTTGAACTGAATTACAAAACAGAACAGAGTCACACATGCAGAAAACACACTATGGCTGCTTAACGGGAAATGGGAGGTGGCGTGATACATAAAACAAGAGTTTCAAATTAGCTCAGATACCGTTCCATAAACCCAATATGTAATAGACAAGACCTACTCCTTGCTCAGAGAACTGGACTCAACACGCCCGATTCACCGCACAAGAATATATCTGACTAGTAATAATCTTAAAACCTATGTATTGCTATCTCTCTGTTAGTGTGTCAAGTGGGTGTAAAGCGGCATAAACACAGCCGTGAAAAGCAGCTAAACCCCATTATAAAAATAAATTACTTTTAAAAACCCATGAAACAAAGACAGGGAAAGAGAGAGAAATTCTTACACAATTCGTTCAGGGGCTGTGATGCAACCTGGATTGACCATATCTAGACCCACAGCTGGATGAGACATAAGGGTGGACACTCTTGGGGCTGAGAGGTTTGGTGAGGTTGGGTGAGCAAACGCAGACCCTTTAAAGTAATACTGCGTGCTACCCATCGCATGGGTCCCAAATCTCCAGGTTCAAGGGCATCTTCCTACATCGAAAACATGCATGAGAAACCCAGAAGATGGTACACCGTGTGATGGGGAAAGGTTTCTAAAACGCACCTCATTTCTCATCTCCTTGTGCTCGGGTTCGCCATTCCAGCCACTTTACTAGCAATCTCCCTACTTGGAGCATCAGCACCTTTAACCTCCTGTTCCGTACAGATTGCAATTTGTCCTGAGGATGAACGGGAAGACGGGGAACCAATGAGAGACTAGCTCTTGGTGTTGGGACAGGCACAGGTCACTCTATTTTCCCATCAGGAAGAAGAATTAACCACAGGCTCAGCCTGCCCCCCGGAACCAGAACAGGGCCTGAAGCCATCCTGCGCTTTTGCGGCCAGCTCCCAAAAAAAGCGACTTGTAAAATGGAGCTTCAGGGCACTGCAATTCACAAACCTGCAGAGTTATAAATGATAACTCTCGTCCACAAATATATTGAGGGAAGGCAAAGAAGAGGATTTGAAATCAAGGCAGAATTGCAGGAAACAGATTTCAGGAGGTAGATTCGAATCGCCTTTAAAGCACATGAAAAGCGGCAAAACGTTGACAATGATGCCCTTGGCCAAAAAGGGCGTAGGCGTTTTTTCCTGAATATATTCAGGAAAAAACGCATACGCCCTTTTTGGCCAACCAAGCAACCTGGAAAGGCAAATCAGCGCTACAAAGAAGTCTCGCTTCCCATCGGTCAAAAGGGCCATGCTGAAAAAAGTGTCAAAACCAGAAATGCAGGACAGGCCATGGAGAAATGGGAGCCTTGCTACACTGATGGGCGGGATGTAAATTGCCAACAGCCACTCTGGAGAAGTGTACGGTGTGTCCTGAAACATCTAAAAAACACAGCTTAGAGAGCACAGGGCACTTCCACGCATGGGGGGATAAAGTGGGAAAATTGAAAATCAGCAAGACACAAGCACCCCAAAGTTTAGGGCTGCTCTGCTGACAAGGACCTCCACTTCATTCCACCTTAAATATCCCAGGAAAGCGAAAAATGGATCAAAAAGTTGTGGTCCTTATGTACAATGGAATATCACTCAGCCATGAAATCAATGTCATAAGGCTAGTAGCAGCATGATGAGTGGATTTAGGTAAGACGATTCTAAGTGAAATAAGTCACACAGAAAAGGACACTTCTCATAAGGTGTCACTTATAGAGGGAATGTAAAAACCGTTACACTTGAACTGAATTACAAAACAGAACAGAGTCACACATGCAGAAAACACACTATGGCTGCTTAACGGGAAATGTGAGGTGGCGTGATACATAAAACAAGAGTTTCAAATTAGCTCAGATACCGTTCCATAAACCCAATATGTAATAGACAAGACCTACTCCTTGCTCAGAGAACTGGACTCAACACGCCCGATTCACCGCACCAGAATATATCTGACTAGTAATAATCTTAAAACCTATGTATTGATATCTCTCTGTTAGTGTGTCAAGTGGGTGTAAAGCGGCATAAACACAGCCGTGAAAAGCAGCTAAACCCCATTATAAAAATAAATTACTTTTAAAAACCCATGAAACAAAGACAGGGAAAGAGAGAGAAATTCTTACACAATTCGTTCAGGGGCTGTGATGCAACCTGGATTGACCATATCTAGACCCACAGCTGGATGAGACATAAGGGTGGACACTCTTGGGGCTGAGAGGTTTGGTGAGGTTGGGTGAGCAAACGCAGACCCTTTAAAGTAATACTGCGTGCTACCCATCGCATGGGTCCCAAATCTCCAGGTTCAAGGGCATCTTCCTACATCGAAAACATGCATGAGAAACCCAGAAGATGGTACACCGTGTGATGGGGAAAGGTTTCTAAAACGCACCTCATTTCTCATCTCCTTGTGCTCGGGTTCGCCATTCCAGCCACTTTACTAGCAATCTCCCTACTTGGAGCATCAGCACCTTTAACCTCCTGTTCCGTACAGGTTGCAATTTGTCCTGAGGATGAACGGGAAGACGGGGAACCAATGAGAGACTAGCTCTTGGTGTTGGGACAGGCACAGGTCACTCTATTTTCCCATCAGGAAGAAGAATTAACCACAGGCTCAGCCTGCCCCCCGGAACCAGAACAGGGCCTGAAGCCATCCTGCGCTTTTGCGGCCAGCTCCCAAAAAAAGCGACTTGTAAAATGGAGCTTCAGGGCACTGCAATTCACAAACCTGCAGAGTTATAAATGATAACTCTCGTCCACAAATATATTGAGGGAAGGCAAAGAAGAGGATTTGAAATCAAGGCAGAATTGCAGGAAACAGATTTCAGGAGGTAGATTCGAATCGCCTTTAAAGCACATGAAAAGCGGCAAAACGTTGACAATGATGCCCTTGGCCAAAAAGGGCGTATGCGTTTTTTCCTGAATATATTCAGGAAAAAACGCATACGCCCTTTTTGGCCAACCAAGCAACCTGGAAAGGCAAATCAGCGCTACAAAGAAGTCTCGCTTCCCATCGGTCAAAAGGGCCATGCTGAAAAAAGTGTCAAAACCAGAAATGCAGGACAGGCCATGGAGAAATGGGAGCCTTGCTACACTGATGGGCGGGATGTAAATTGCCAACAGCCACTCTGGAGAAGTGTACGGTGTGTCCTGAAACATCTAAAAAACACAGCTTAGAGAGCATAGGGCACTTCCACGCATGGGGGGATAAAGTGGGAAAATTGAAAATCAGCAAGACACAAGCACCCCAAAGTTTAGGGCTGCTCTGCTGACAAGGACCTCCACTTCATTCCACCTTAAATATCCCAGGAAAGCGAAAAATGGATCAAAAAGTTGTGGTCCTTATGTACAATGGAATATCACTCAGCCATGAAATCAATGTCATAAGGCTAGTAGCAGCATGATGAGTGGATTTAGGTAAGACGATTCTAAGTGAAATAAGTCACACAGAAAAGGACACTTCTCATAAGGTGTCACTTATAGAGGGAATGTAAAAACCGTTACACTTGAACTGAATTACAAAACAGAACAGAGTCACACATGCAGAAAACACACTATGGCTGCTTAACGGGAAAGGTGAGGTGGGGTGATACATAAAACAAGAGTTTCAAATTAGCTCTGATACCGTTCCATAAACCCAATATGTAATAGACAAGACCTACTCCTTGCTCAGAGAACTGGACTCAACACGCCCGATTCACCGCACCAGAATATATCTGACTAGTAATAATCTTAAAACCTTTGTATTGCTATCTCTCTGTTAGTGTGTCAAGTGGGTGTAAAGCGGCATAAACACAGCCGTGAAAAGCAGCTAAACCCCATTATAAAAATAAATTACTTTTAAAAACCCATGCAACAAAGACAGGGAAAGAGAGAGAAATTCTTACACAATTCGTTCAGGGGCTGTGATGCAACCTGGATTGACCATATCTAGACCCACAGCTGGATGAGACATAAGGGTGGACACTCTTGGGGCTGAGAGGTTTGGTGAGGTTGGGTGAGCAAACGCAGACCCTTTAAAGTAATACTGCGTGCTACCCATCGCATGGGTCCCAAATCTCCAGGTTCAAGGGCATCTTCCTACATCGAAAACATGCATGAGAAACCCAGAAGATGGTACACCGTGTGATGGGGAAAGGTTTCTAAAACGCACCTCATTTCTCATCTCCTTGTGCTCGGGTTCGCCATTCCAGCCACTTTACTAGCAATCTCCCTACTTGGAGCATCAGCACCTTTAACCTCCTGTTCCGTACAGGTTGCAATTTGTCCTGAGGATGAACGGGAAGACGGGGAACCAATGAGAGACTAGCTCTTGGTGTTGGGACAGGCACAGGTCACTCTATTTTCCCATCAGGAAGAAGAATTAACCACAGGCTCAGCCTGCCCCCCGGAACCAGAACAGGGCCTGAAGCCATCCTGCGCTTTTGCGGCCAGCTCCCAAAAAAAGCGACTTGTAAAATGGAGCTTCAGGGCACTGCAATTCACAAACCTGCAGAGTTATAAATGATAACTCTCGTCCACAAATATATTGAGGGAAGGCAAAGAAGAGGATTTGAAATCAAGGCAGAATTGCAGGAAACAGATTTCAGGAGGTAGATTCGAATCGCCTTTAAAGCACATGAAAAGCGGCAAAACGTTGACAATGATGCCCTTGGCCAAAAAGGGCGTATGCGTTTTTTCCTGAATATATTCAGGAAAAAACGCATACGCCCTTTTTGGCCAACCAAGCAACCTGGAAAGGCAAATCAGCGCTACAAAGAAGTCTCGCTTCCCATCGGTCAAAAGGGCCATGCTGAAAAAAGTGTCAAAACCAGAAATGCAGGACAGGCCATGGAGAAATGGGAGCCTTGCTACACTGATGGGCGGGATGTAAATTGCCAACAGCCACTCTGGAGAAGTGTACGGTGTGTCCTGAAACATCTAAAAAACACAGCTTAGAGAGCACAGGGCACTTCCACGCATGGGGGGATAAAGTGGGAAAATTGAAAATCAGCAAGACACAAGCACCCCAAAGTTTAGGGCTGCTCTGCTGACAAGGACCTCCACTTCATTCCACCTTAAATATCCCAGGAAAGCGAAAAATGGATCAAAAAGTTGTGGTCCTTATGTACAATGGAATATCACTCAGCCATGAAATCAATGTCATAAGGCTAGTAGCAGCATGATGAGTGGATTTAGGTAAGACGATTCTAAGTGAAATAAGTCACACAGAAAAGGACACTTCTCATAAGGTGTCACTTATAGAGGGAATGTAAAAACCGTTACACTTGAACTGAATTACAAAACAGAACAGAGTCACACATGCAGAAAACACACTATGGCTGCTTAACGGGAAATGTGAGGTGGCGTGATACATAAAACAAGAGTTTCAAATTAGCTCAGATACCGTTCCATAAACCCAATATGTAATAGACAAGACCTACTCCTTGCTCAGAGAACTGGACTCAACACGCCCGATTCACCGCACCAGAATATATCTGACTAGTAATAATCTTAAAACCTATGTATTGCTATCTCTCTGTTAGTGTGTCAAGTGGGTGTAAAGCGGCATAAACACAGCCGTGAAAAGCAGCTAAACCCCATTATAAATATAAATTACTTTTAAAAACCCATGCAACAAAGACAGGGAAAGAGAGAGAAATTCTTACACAATTCGTTCAGGGGCTGTGATGCAACCTGGATTGACCATATCTAGACCCACAGCTGGATGAGACATAAGGGTGGACACTCTTGGGGCTGAGAGGTTTGGTGAGGTTGGGTGAGCAAACGCAGACCCTTTAAAGTAATACTGCGTGCTACCCATCGCATGGGTCCCAAATCTCCAGGTTCAAGGGCATCTTCCTACATCGAAAACATGCATGAGAAACCCAGAAGATGGTACACCGTGTGATGGGGAAAGGTTTCTAAAACGCACCTCATTTCTCATCTCCTTGTGCTCGGGTTCGCCATTCCAGCCACTTTACTAGCAATCTCCCTACTTGGAGCATCAGCACCTTTAACCTCCTGTTCCGTACAGGTTGCAATTTGTCCTGAGGATGAACGGGAAGACGGGGAACCAATGAGAGACTAGCTCTTGGTGTTGGGACAGGCACAGGTCACTCTATTTTCCCATCAGGAAGAAGAATTAACCACAGGCTCAGCCTGCCCCCCGGAACCAGAACAGGGCCTGAAGCCATCCTGCGCTTTTGCGGCCAGCTCCCAAAAAAAGCGACTTGTAAAATGGAGCTTCAGGGCACTGCAATTCACAAACCTGCAGAGTTATAAATGATAACTCTCGTCCACAAATATATTGAGGGAAGGCAAAGAAGAGGATTTGAAATCAAGGCAGAATTGCAGGAAACAGATTTCAGGAGGTAGATTCGAATCGCCTTTAAAGCACATGAAAAGCGGCAAAACGTTGACAATGATGCCCTTGGCCAAAAAGGGCGTATGCGTTTTTTCCTGAATATATTCAGGAAAAAACGCATACGCCCTTTTTGGCCAACCAAGCAACCTGGAAAGGCAAATCAGCGCTACAAAGAAGTCTCGCTTCCCATCGGTCAAAAGGGCCATGCTGAAAAAAGTGTCAAAACCAGAAATGCAGGACAGGCCATGGAGAAATGGGAGCCTTGCTACACTGATGGGCGGGATGTAAATTGCCAACAGCCACTCTGGAGAAGTGTACGGTGTGTCCTGAAACATCTAAAAAACACAGCTTAGAGAGCACAGGGCACTTCCACGCATGGGGGGATAAAGTGGGAAAATTGAAAATCAGCAAGACACAAGCACCCCAAAGTTTAGGGCTGCTCTGCTGACAAGGACCTCCACTTCATTCCACCTTAAATATCCCAGGAAAGCAAAAAATGGATCAAAAAGTTGTGGTCCTTATGTACAATGGAATATCACTCAGCCATGAAATCAATGTCATAAGGCTAGTAGCAGCATGATGAGTGGATTTAGGTAAGACGATTCTAAGTGAAATAAGTCACACAGAAAAGGACACTTCTCATAAGGTGTCACTTATAGAGGGAATGTAAAAACCGTTACACTTGAACTGAATTACAAAACAGAACAGAGTCACACATGCAGAAAACACACTATGGCTGCTTAACGGGAAATGTGAGGTGGCGTGATACATAAAACAAGAGTTTCAAATTAGCTCAGATACCGTTCCATAAACCCAATATGTAATAGACAAGACCTACTCCTTGCTCAGAGAACTGGACTCAACACGCCCGATTCACCGCACCAGAATATATCTGACTAGTAATAATCTTAAAACCTATGTATTGCTATCTCTCTGTTAGTGTGTCAAGTGGGTGTAAAGCGGCATAAACACAGCCGTGAAAAGCAGCTAAACCCCATTATAAAAATAAATTACTTTTAAAAACCCATGCAACAAAGACAGGGAAAGAGAGAGAAATTCTTACACAATTCGTTCAGGGGCTGTGATGCAACCTGGATTGACCATATCTAGACCCACAGCTGGATGAGACATAAGGGTGGACACTCTTGGGGCTGAGAGGTTTGGTGAGGTTGGGTGAGCAAACGCAGACCCTTTAAAGTAATACTGCGTGCTACCCATCGCATGGGTCCCAAATCTCCAGGTTCAAGGGCATCTTCCTACATCGAAAACATGCATGAGAAACCCAGAAGATGGTACACCGTGTGATGGGGAAAGGTTTCTAAAACGCACCTCATTTCTCATCTCCTTGTGCTCGGGTTCGCCATTCCAGCCACTTTACTAGCAATCTCCCTACTTGGAGCATCAGCACCTTTAACCTCCTGTTCCGTACAGGTTGCAATTTGTCCTGAGGATGAACGGGAAGACGGGGAACCAATGAGAGACTAGCTCTTGGTGTTGGGACAGGCACAGGTCACTCTATTTTCCCATCAGGAAGAAGAATTAACCACAGGCTCAGCCTGCCCCCCGGAACCAGAACAGGGCCTGAAGCCATCCTGCGCTTTTGCGGCCAGCTCCCAAAAAAAGCGACTTGTAAAATGGAGCTTCAGGGCACTGCAATTCACAAACCTGCAGAGTTATAAATGATAACTCTCGTCCACAAATATATTGAGGGAAGGCAAAGAAGAGGATTTGAAATCAAGGCAGAATTGCAGGAAACAGATTTCAGGAGGTAGATTCGAATCGCCTTTAAAGCACATGAAAAGCGGCAAAACGTTGACAATGATGCCCTTGGCCAAAAAGGGCGTATGCGTTTTTTCCTGAATATATTCAGGAAAAAACGCATACGCCCTTTTTGGCCAACCAAACAACCTGGAAAGGCAAATCAGCGCTACAAAGAAGTCTCGCTTCCCATCGGTCAAAAGGGCCATGCTGAAAAAAGTGTCAAAACCAGAAATGCAGGACAGGCCATGGAGAAATGGGAGCCTTGCTACACTGATGGGCGGGATGTAAATTGCCAACAGCCACTCTGGAGAAGTGTACGGTGTGTCCTGAAACATCTAAAAAACACAGCTTAGAGAGCACAGGGCACTTCCACGCATGGGGGGATAAAGTGGGAAAATTGAAAATCAGCAAGACACAAGCACCCCAAAGTTTAGGGCTGCTCTGCTGACAAGGACCTCCACTTCATTCCACCTTAAATATCCCAGGAAAGCGAAAAATGGATCAAAAAGTTGTGGTCCTTATGTACAATGGAATATCACTCAGCCATGAAATCAATGTCATAAGGCTAGTAGCAGCATGATGAGTGGATTTAGGTAAGACGATTCTAAGTGAAATAAGTCACACAGAAAAGGACACTTCTCATAAGGTGTCACTTATAGAGGGAATGTAAAAACCGTTACACTTGAACTGAATTACAAAACAGAACAGAGTCACACATGCAGAAAACACACTATGGCTGCTTAACGGGAAATGTGAGGTGGCGTGATACATAAAACAAGAGTTTCAAATTAGCTCAGATACCGTTCCATAAACCCAATATGTAATAGACAAGACCTACTCCTTGCTCAGAGAACTGGACTCAACACGCCCGATTCACCGCACCAGAATATATCTGACTAGTAATAATCTTAAAACCTATGTATTGCTATCTCTCTGTTAGTGTGTCAAGTGGGTGTAAAGCGGCATAAACACAGCCGTGAAAAGCAGCTAAACCCCATTATAAAAAGAAATTACTTTTAAAAACCCATGCAACAAAGACAGGGAAAGAGAGAGAAATTCTTACACAATTCGTTCAGGGGCTGTGATGCAACCTGGATTGACCATATCTAGACCCACAGCTGGATGAGACATAAGGGTGGACACTCTTGGGGCTGAGAGGTTTGGTGAGGTTGGGTGAGCAAACGCAGACCCTTTAAAGTAATACTGCGTGCTACCCATCGCATGGGTCCCAAATCTCCAGGTTCAAGGGCATCTTCCTACATCGAAAACATGCATGAGAAACCCAGAAGATGGTACACCGTGTGATGGGGAAAGGTTTCTAAAACGCACCTCATTTCTCATCTCCTTGTGCTCGGGTTCGCCATTCCAGCCACTTTACTAGCAATCTCCCTACTTGGAGCATCAGCACCTTTAACCTCCTGTTCCGTACAGGTTGCAATTTGTCCTGAGGATGAACGGGAAGACGGGGAACCAATGAGAGACTAGCTCTTGGTGTTGGGACAGGCACAGGTCACTCTATTTTCCCATCAGGAAGAAGAATTAACCACAGGCTCAGCCTGCCCCCCGGAACCAGAACAGGGCCTGAAGCCATCCTGCGCTTTTGCGGCCAGCTCCCAAAAAAAGCGACTTGTAAAATGGAGCTTCAGGGCACTGCAATTCACAAACCTGCAGAGTTATAAATGATAACTCTCGTCCACAAATATATTGAGGGAAGGCAAAGAAGAGGATTTGAAATCAAGGCAGAATTGCAGGAAACAGATTTCAGGAGGTAGATTCGAATCGCCTTTAAAGCACATGAAAAGCGGCAAAACGTTGACAATGATGCCCTTGGCCAAAAAGGGCGTATGCGTTTTTTCCTGAATATATTCAGGAAAAAACGCATACGCCCTTTTTGGCCAACCAAGCAACCTGGAAAGGCAAATCAGCGCTACAAAGAAGTCTCGCTTCCCATCGGTCAAAAGGGCCATGCTGAAAAAAGTGTCAAAACCAGAAATGCAGGACAGGCCATGGAGAAATGGGAGCCTTGCTACACTGATGGGCGGGATGTAAATTGCCAACAGCCACTCTGGAGAAGTGTACGGTGTGTCCTGAAACATCTAAAAAACACAGCTTAGAGAGCACAGGGCACTTCCACGCATGGGGGGATAAAGTGGGAAAATTGAAAATCAGCAAGACACAAGCACCCCAAAGTTTAGGGCTGCTCTGCTGACAAGGACCTCCACTTCATTCCACCTTAAATATCCCAGGAAAGCGAAAAATGGATCAAAAAGTTGTGGTCCTTATGTACAATGGAATATCACTCAGCCATGAAATCAATGTCATAAGGCTAGTAGCAGCATGATGAGTGGATTTAGGTAAGACGATTCTAAGTGAAATAAGTCACACAGAAAAGGACACTTCTCATAAGGTGTCACTTATAGAGGGAATGTAAAAACCGTTACACTTGAACTGAATTACAAAACAGAACAGAGTCACACATGCAGAAAACACACTATGGCTGCTTAACGGGAAATGTGAGGTGGCGTGATACATAAAACAAGAGTTTCAAATTAGCTCAGATACCGTTCCATAAACCCAATATGTAATAGACAAGACCTACTCCTTGCTCAGAGAACTGGACTCAACACGCCCGATTCACCGCACCAGAATATATCTGACTAGTAATAATCTTAAAACCTATGTATTGCTATCTCTCTGTTAGTGTGTCAAGTGGGTGTAAAGCGGCATAAACACAGCCGTGAAAAGCAGCTAAACCCCATTATAAAAAGAAATTACTTTTAAAAACCCATGCAACAAAGACAGGGAAAGAGAGAGAAATTCTTACACAATTCGTTCAGGGGCTGTGATGCAACCTGGATTGACCATATCTAGACCCACAGCTGGATGAGACATAAGGGTGGACACTCTTGGGGCTGAGAGGTTTGGTGAGGTTGGGTGAGCGAACGCAGACCCTTTAAAGTAATACTGCGTGCTACCCATCGCATGGGTCCCAAATCTCCAGGTTCAAGGGCATCTTCCTACATCGAAAACATGCATGAGAAACCCAGAAGATGGTACACCGTGTGATGGGGAAAGGTTTCTAAAACGCACCTCATTTCTCATCTCCTTGTGCTCGGGTTCGCCATTCCAGCCACTTTACTAGCAATCTCCCTACTTGGAGCATCAGCACCTTTAACCTCCTGTTCCGTACAGGTTGCAATTTGTCCTGAGGATGAACGGGAAGACGGGGAACCAATGAGAGACTAGCTCTTGGTGTTGGGACAGGCACAGGTCACTCTATTTTCCCATCAGGAAGAAGAATTAACCACAGGCTCAGCCTGCCCCCCGGAACCAGAACAGGGCCTGAAGCCATCCTGCGCTTTTGCGGCCAGCTCCCAAAAAAAGCGACTTGTAAAATGGAGCTTCAGGGCACTGCAATTCACAAACCTGCAGAGTTATAAATGATAACTCTCGTCCACAAATATATTGAGGGAAGGCAAAGAAGAGGATTTGAAATCAAGGCAGAATTGCAGGAAACAGATTTCAGGAGGTAGATTCGAATCGCCTTTAAAGCACATGAAAAGCGGCAAAACGTTGACAATGATGCCCTTGGCCAAAAAGGGCGTATGCGTTTTTTCCTGAATATATTCAGGAAAAAACGCATACGCCCTTTTTGGCCAACCAAGCAACCTGGAAAGGCAAATCAGCGCTACAAAGAAGTCTCGCTTCCCATCGGTCAAAAGGGCCATGCTGAAAAAAGTGTCAAAACCAGAAATGCAGGACAGGCCATGGAGAAATGGGAGCCTTGCTACACTGATGGGCGGGATGTAAATTGCCAACAGCCACTCTGGAGAAGTGTACGGTGTGTCCTGAAACATCTAAAAAACACAGCTTAGAGAGCACAGGGCACTTCCACGCATGGGGGGATAAAGTGGGAAAATTGAAAATCAGCAAGACACAAGCACCCCAAAGTTTAGGGCTGCTCTGCTGACAAGGACCTCCACTTCATTCCACCTTAAATATCCCAGGAAAGCGAAAAATGGATCAAAAAGTTGTGGTCCTTATGTACAATGGAATATCACTCAGCCATGAAATCAATGTCATAAGGCTAGTAGCAGCATGATGAGTGGATTTAGGTAAGACGATTCTAAGTGAAATAAGTCACACAGAAAAGGACACTTCTCATAAGGTGTCACTTATAGAGGGAATGTAAAAACCGTTACACTTGAACTGAATTACAAAACAGAACAGAGTCACACATGCAGAAAACACACTATGGCTGCTTAACGGGAAATGTGAGGTGGCGTGATACATAAAACAAGAGTTTCAAATTAGCTCAGATACCGTTCCATAAACCCAATATGTAATAGACAAGACCTACTCCTTGCTCAGAGAACTGGACTCAACACGCCCGATTCACCGCACCAGAATATATCTGACTAGTAATAATCTTAAAACCTATGTATTGCTATCTCTCTGTTAGTGTGTCAAGTGGGTGTAAAGCGGCATAAACACAGCCGTGAAAAGCAGCTAAACCCCATTATAAAAATAAATTACTTTTAAAAACCCATGCAACAAAGACAGGGAAAGAGAGAGAAATTCTTACACAATTCGTTCAGGGGCTGTGATGCAACCTGGATTGACCATATCTAGACCCACAGCTGGATGAGACATAAGGGTGGACACTCTTGGGGCTGAGAGGTTTGGTGAGGTTGGGTGAGCAAACGCAGACCCTTTAAAGTAATACTGCGTGCTACCCATCGCATGGGTCCCAAATCTCCAGGTTCAAGGGCATCTTCCTACATCGAAAACATGCATGAGAAACCCAGAAGATGGTACACCGTGTGATGGGGAAAGGTTTCTAAAACGCACCTCATTTCTCATCTCCTTGTGCTCGGGTTCGCCATTCCAGCCACTTTACTAGCAATCTCCCTACTTGGAGCATCAGCACCTTTAACCTCCTGTTCCGTACAGGTTGCAATTTGTCCTGAGGATGAACGGGAAGACGGGGAACCAATGAGAGACTAGCTCTTGGTGTTGGGACAGGCACAGGTCACTCTATTTTCCCATCAGGAAGAAGAATTAACCACAGGCTCAGCCTGCCCCCCGGAACCAGAACAGGGCCTGAAGCCATCCTGCGCTTTTGCGGCCAGCTCCCAAAAAAAGCGACTTGTAAAATGGAGCTTCAGGGCACTGCAATTCACAAACCTGCAGAGTTATAAATGATAACTCTCGTCCACAAATATATTGAGGGAAGGCAAAGAAGAGGATTTGAAATCAAGGCAGAATTGCAGGAAACAGATTTCAGGAGGTAGATTCGAATCGCCTTTAAAGCACATGAAAAGCGGCAAAACGTTGACAATGATGCCCTTGGCCAAAAAGGGCGTATGCGTTTTTTCCTGAATATATTCAGGAAAAAACGCATACGCCCTTTTTGGCCAACCAAGCAACCTGGAAAGGCAAATCAGCGCTACAAAGAAGTCTCGCTTCCCATCGGTCAAAAGGGCCATGCTGAAAAAAGTGTCAAAACCAGAAATGCAGGACAGGCCATGGAGAAATGGGAGCCTTGCTACACTGATGGGCGGGATGTAAATTGCCAACAGCCACTCTGGAGAAGTGTACGGTGTGTCCTGAAACATCTAAAAAACACAGCTTAGAGAGCATAGGGCACTTCCACGCATGGGGGGATAAAGTGGGAAAATTGAAAATCAGCAAGACACAAGCACCCCAAAGTTTAGGGCTGCTCTGCTGACAAGGACCTCCACTTCATTCCACCTTAAATATCCCAGGAAAGCGAAAAATGGATCAAAAAGTTGTGGTCCTTATGTACAATGGAATATCACTCAGCCATGAAATCAATGTCATAAGGCTAGTAGCAGCATGATGAGTGGATTTAGGTAAGACGATTCTAAGTGAAATAAGTCACACAGAAAAGGACACTTCTCATAAGGTGTCACTTATAGAGGGAATGTAAAAACCGTTACACTTGAACTGAATTACAAAACAGAACAGAGTCACACATGCAGAAAACACACTATGGCTGCTTAACGGGAAATGTGAGGTGGCGTGATACATAAAACAAGAGTTTCAAATTAGCTCAGATACCGTTCCATAAACCCAATATGTAATAGACAAGACCTACTCCTTGCTCAGAGAACTGGACTCAACACGCCCGATTCACCGCACCAGAATATATCTGACTAGTAATAATCTTAAAACCTATGTATTGCTATCTCTCTGTTAGTGTGTCAAGTGGGTGTAAAGCGGCATAAACACAGCCGTGAAAAGCAGCTAAACCCCATTATAAAAATAAATTACTTTTAAAAACCCATGCAACAAAGACAGGGAAAGAGAGAGAAATTCTTACACAATTCGTTCAGGGGCTGTGATGCAACCTGGATTGACCATATCTAGACCCACAGCTGGATGAGACATAAGGGTGGACACTCTTGGGGCTGAGAGGTTTGGTGAGGTTGGGTGAGCGAACGCAGACCCTTTAAAGTAATACTGCGTGCTACCCATCGCATGGGTCCCAAATCTCCAGGTTCAAGGGCATCTTCCTACATCGAAAACATGCATGAGAAACCCAGAAGATGGTACACCGTGTGATGGGGAAAGGTTTCTAAAACGCACCTCATTTCTCATCTCCTTGTGCTCGGGTTCGCCATTCCAGCCACTTTACTAGCAATCTCCCTACTTGGAGCATCAGCACCTTTAACCTCCTGTTCCGTACAGGTTGCAATTTGTCCTGAGGATGAACGGGAAGACGGGGAACCAATGAGAGACTAGCTCTTGGTGTTGGGACAGGCACAGGTCACTCTATTTTCCCATCAGGAAGAAGAATTAACCACAGGCTCAGCCTGCCCCCCGGAACCAGAACAGGGCCTGAAGCCATCCTGCGCTTTTGCGGCCAGCTCCCAAAAAAAGCGACTTGTAAAATGGAGCTTCAGGGCACTGCAATTCACAAACCTGCAGAGTTATAAATGATAACTCTCGTCCACAAATATATTGAGGGAAGGCAAAGAAGAGGATTTGAAATCAAGGCAGAATTGCAGGAAACAGATTTCAGGAGGTAGATTCGAATCGCCTTTAAAGCACATGAAAAGCGGCAAAACGTTGACAATGATGCCCTTGGCCAAAAAGGGCGTATGCGTTTTTTCCTGAATATATTCAGGAAAAAACGCATACGCCCTTTTTGGCCAACCAAGCAACCTGGAAAGGCAAATCAGCGCTACAAAGAAGTCTCGCTTCCCATCGGTCAAAAGGGCCATGCTGAAAAAAGTGTCAAAACCAGAAATGCAGGACAGGCCATGGAGAAATGGGAGCCTTGCTACACTGATGGGCGGGATGTAAATTGCCAACAGCCACTCTGGAGAAGTGTACGGTGTGTCCTGAAACATCTAAAAAACACAGCTTAGAGAGCACAGGGCACTTCCACGCATGGGGGGATAAAGTGGGAAAATTGAAAATCAGCAAGACACAAGCACCCCAAAGTTTAGGGCTGCTCTGCTGACAAGGACCTCCACTTCATTCCACCTTAAATATCCCAGGAAAGCGAAAAATGGATCAAAAAGTTGTGGTCCTTATGTACAATGGAATATCACTCAGCCATGAAATCAATGTCATAAGGCTAGTAGCAGCATGATGAGTGGATTTAGGTAAGACGATTCTAAGTGAAATAAGTCACACAGAAAAGGACACTTCTCATAAGGTGTCACTTATAGAGGGAATGTAAAAACCGTTACACTTGAACTGAATTACAAAACAGAACAGAGTCACACATGCAGAAAACACACTATGGCTGCTTAACGGGAAATGTGAGGTGGCGTGATACATAAAACAAGAGTTTCAAATTAGCTCAGATACCGTTCCATAAACCCAATATGTAATAGACAAGACCTACTCCTTGCTCAGAGAACTGGACTCAACACGCCCGATTCACCGCACCAGAATATATCTGACTAGTAATAATCTTAAAACCTATGTATTGCTATCTCTCTGTTAGTGTGTCAAGTGGGTGTAAAGCGGCATAAACACAGCCGTGAAAAGCAGCTAAACCCCATTATAAAAATAAATTACTTTTAAAAACCCATGCAACAAAGACAGGGAAAGAGAGAGAAATTCTTACACAATTCGTTCAGGGGCTGTGATGCAACCTGGATTGACCATATCTAGACCCACAGCTGGATGAGACATAAGGGTGGACACTCTTGGGGCTGAGAGGTTTGGTGAGGTTGGGTGAGCAAACGCAGACCCTTTAAAGTAATACTGCGTGCTACCCATCGCATGGGTCCCAAATCTCCAGGTTCAAGGGCATCTTCCTACATCGAAAACATGCATGAGAAACCCAGAAGATGGTACACCGTGTGATGGGGAAAGGTTTCTAAAACGCACCTCATTTCTCATCTCCTTGTGCTCGGGTTCGCCATTCCAGCCACTTTACTAGCAATCTCCCTACTTGGAGCATCAGCACCTTTAACCTCCTGTTCCGTACAGGTTGCAATTTGTCCTGAGGATGAACGGGAAGACGGGGAACCAATGAGAGACTAGCTCTTGGTGTTGGGACAGGCACAGGTCACTCTATTTTCCCATCAGGAAGAAGAATTAACCACAGGCTCAGCCTGCCCCCCGGAACCAGAACAGGGCCTGAAGCCATCCTGCGCTTTTGCGGCCAGCTCCCAAAAAAAGCGACTTGTAAAATGGAGCTTCAGGGCACTGCAATTCACAAACCTGCAGAGTTATAAATGATAACTCTCGTCCACAAATATATTGAGGGAAGGCAAAGAAGAGGATTTGAAATCAAGGCAGAATTGCAGGAAACAGATTTCAGGAGGTAGATTCGAATCGCCTTTAAAGCACATGAAAAGCGGCAAAACGTTGACAATGATGCCCTTGGCCAAAAAGGGCGTATGCGTTTTTTCCTGAATATATTCAGGAAAAAACGCATACGCCCTTTTTGGCCAACCAAGCAACCTGGAAAGGCAAATCAGCGCTACAAAGAAGTCTCGCTTCCCATCGGTCAAAAGGGCCATGCTGAAAAAAGTGTCAAAACCAGAAATGCAGGACAGGCCATGGAGAAATGGGAGCCTTGCTACACTGATGGGCGGGATGTAAATTGCCAACAGCCACTCTGGAGAAGTGTACGGTGTGTCCTGAAACATCTAAAAAACACAGCTTAGAGAGCATAGGGCACTTCCACGCATGGGGGGATAAAGTGGGAAAATTGAAAATCAGCAAGACACAAGCACCCCAAAGTTTAGGGCTGCTCTGCTGACAAGGACCTCCACTTCATTCCACCTTAAATATCCCAGGAAAGCGAAAAATGGATCAAAAAGTTGTGGTCCTTATGTACAATGGAATATCACTCAGCCATGAAATCAATGTCATAAGGCTAGTAGCAGCATGATGAGTGGATTTAGGTAAGACGATTCTAAGTGAAATAAGTCACACAGAAAAGGACACTTCTCATAAGGTGTCACTTATAGAGGGAATGTAAAAACCGTTACACTTGAACTGAATTACAAAACAGAACAGAGTCACACATGCAGAAAACACACTATGGCTGCTTAACGGGAAATGTGAGGTGGCGTGATACATAAAACAAGAGTTTCAAATTAGCTCAGATACCGTTCCATAAACCCAATATGTAATAGACAAGACCTACTCCTTGCTCAGAGAACTGGACTCAACACGCCCGATTCACCGCACCAGAATATATCTGACTAGTAATAATCTTAAAACCTATGTATTGCTATCTCTCTGTTAGTGTGTCAAGTGGGTGTAAAGCGGCATAAACACAGCCGTGAAAAGCAGCTAAACCCCATTATAAAAATAAATTACTTTTAAAAACCCATGCAACAAAGACAGGGAAAGAGAGAGAAATTCTTACACAATTCGTTCAGGGGCTGTGATGCAACCTGGATTGACCATATCTAGACCCACAGCTGGATGAGACATAAGGGTGGACACTCTTGGGGCTGAGAGGTTTGGTGAGGTTGGGTGAGCAAACGCAGACCCTTTAAAGTAATACTGCGTGCTACCCATCGCATGGGTCCCAAATCTCCAGGTTCAAGGGCATCTTCCTACATCGAAAACATGCATGAGAAACCCAGAAGATGGTACACCGTGTGATGGGGAAAGGTTTCTAAAACGCACCTCATTTCTCATCTCCTTGTGCTCGGGTTCGCCATTCCAGCCACTTTACTAGCAATCTCCCTACTTGGAGCATCAGCACCTTTAACCTCCTGTTCCGTACAGGTTGCAATTTGTCCTGAGGATGAACGGGAAGACGGGGAACCAATGAGAGACTAGCTCTTGGTGTTGGGACAGGCACAGGTCACTCTATTTTCCCATCAGGAAGAAGAATTAACCACAGGCTCAGCCTGCCCCCCGGAACCAGAACAGGGCCTGAAGCCATCCTGCGCTTTTGCGGCCAGCTCCCAAAAAAAGCGACTTGTAAAATGGAGCTTCAGGGCACTGCAATTCACAAACCTGCAGAGTTATAAATGATAACTTTCGTCCACAAATATATTGAGGGAAGGCAAAGAAGAGGATTTGAAATCAAGGCAGAATTGCAGGAAACAGATTTCAGGAGGTAGATTCGAATCGCCTTTAAAGCACATGAAAAGCGGCAAAACGTTGACAATGATGCCCTTGGCCAAAAAGGGCGTATGCGTTTTTTCCTGAATATATTCAGGAAAAAACGCATACGCCCTTTTTGGCCAACCAAGCAACCTGGAAAGGCAAATCAGCGCTACAAAGAAGTCTCGCTTCCCATCGGTCAAAAGGGCCATGCTGAAAAAAGTGTCAAAACCAGAAATGCAGGACAGGCCATGGAGAAATGGGAGCCTTGCTACACTGATGGGCGGGATGTAAATTGCCAACAGCCACTCTGGAGAAGTGTACGGTGTGTCCTGAAACATCTAAAAAACACAGCTTAGAGAGCACAGGGCACTTCCACGCATGGGGGGATAAAGTGGGAAAATTGAAAATCAGCAAGACACAAGCACCCCAAAGTTTAGGGCTGCTCTGCTGACAAGGACCTCCACTTCATTCCACCTTAAATATCCCAGGAAAGCGAAAAATGGATCAAAAAGTTGTGGTCCTTATGTACAATGGAATATCACTCAGCCATGAAATCAATGTCATAAGGCTAGTAGCAGCATGATGAGTGGATTTAGGTAAGACGATTCTAAGTGAAATAAGTCACACAGAAAAGGACACTTCTCATAAGGTGTCACTTATAGAGGGAATGTAAAAACCGTTACACTTGAACTGAATTACAAAACAGAACAGAGTCACACATGCAGAAAACACACTATGGCTGCTTAACGGGAAATGTGAGGTGGCGTGATACATAAAACAAGAGTTTCAAATTAGCTCAGATACCGTTCCATAAACCCAATATGTAATAGACAAGACCTACTCCTTGCTCAGAGAACTGGACTCAACACGCCCGATTCACCGCACCAGAATATATCTGACTAGTAATAATCTTAAAACCTATGTATTGCTATCTCTCTGTTAGTGTGTCAAGTGGGTGTAAAGCGGCATAAACACAGCCGTGAAAAGCAGCTAAACCCCATTATAAAAATAAATGACTTTTAAAAACCCATGCAACAAAGACAGGGAAAGAGAGAGAAATTCTTACACAATTCGTTCAGGGGCTGTGATGCAACCTGGATTGACCATATCTAGACCCACAGCTGGATGAGACATAAGGGTGGACACTCTTGGGGCTGAGAGGTTTGGTGAGGTTGGGTGAGCAAACGCAGACCCTTTAAAGTAATACTGCGTGCTACCCATCGCATGGGTCCCAAATCTCCAGGTTCAAGGGCATCTTCCTACATCGAAAACATGCATGAGAAACCCAGAAGATGGTACACCGTGTGATGGGGAAAGGTTTCTAAAACGCACCTCATTTCTCATCTCCTTGTGCTCGGGTTCGCCATTCCAGCCACTTTACTAGCAATCTCCCTACTTGGAGCATCAGCACCTTTAACCTCCTGTTCCGTACAGGTTGCAATTTGTCCTGAGGATGAACGGGAAGACGGGGAACCAATGAGAGACTAGCTCTTGGTGTTGGGACAGGCACAGGTCACTCTATTTTCCCATCAGGAAGAAGAATTAACCACAGGCTCAGCCTGCCCCCCGGAACCAGAACAGGGCCTGAAGCCATCCTGCGCTTTTGCGGCCAGCTCCCAAAAAAAGCGACTTGTAAAATGGAGCTTCAGGGCACTGCAATTCACAAACCTGCAGAGTTATAAATGATAACTTTCGTCCACAAATATATTGAGGGAAGGCAAAGAAGAGGATTTGAAATCAAGGCAGAATTGCAGGAAACAGATTTCAGGAGGTAGATTCGAATCGCCTTTAAAGCACATGAAAAGCGGCAAAACGTTGACAATGATGCCCTTGGCCAAAAAGGGCGTATGCGTTTTTTCCTGAATATATTCAGGAAAAAACGCATACGCCCTTTTTGGCCAACCAAGCAACCTGGAAAGGCAAATCAGCGCTACAAAGAAGTCTCGCTTCCCATCGGTCAAAAGGGCCATGCTGAAAAAAGTGTCAAAACCAGAAATGCAGGACAGGCCATGGAGAAATGGGAGCCTTGCTACACTGATGGGCGGGATGTAAATTGCCAACAGCCACTCTGGAGAAGTGTACGGTGTGTCCTGAAACATCTAAAAAACACAGCTTAGAGAGCATAGGGCACTTCCACGCATGGGGGGATAAAGTGGGAAAATTGAAAATCAGCAAGACACAAGCACCCCAAAGTTTAGGGCTGCTCTGCTGACAAGGACCTCCACTTCATTCCACCTTAAATATCCCAGGAAAGCGAAAAATGGATCAAAAAGTTGTGGTCCTTATGTACAATGGAATATCACTCAGCCATGAAATCAATGTCATAAGGCTAGTAGCAGCATGATGAGTGGATTTAGGTAAGACGATTCTAAGTGAAATAAGTCACACAGAAAAGGACACTTCTCATAAGGTGTCACTTATAGAGGGAATGTAAAAACCGTTACACTTGAACTGAATTACAAAACAGAACAGAGTCACACATGCAGAAAACACACTATGGCTGCTTAACGGGAAAGGTGAGGTGGGGTGATACATAAAACAAGAGTTTCAAATTAGCTCTGATACCGTTCCATAAACCCAATATGTAATAGACAAGACCTACTCCTTGCTCAGAGAACTGGACTCAACACGCCCGATTCACCGCACCAGAATATATCTGACTAGTAATAATCTTAAAACCTATGTATTGATATCTCTCTGTTAGTGTGTCAAGTGGGTGTAAAGCGGCATAAACACAGCCGTGAAAAGCAGCTAAACCCCATTATAAAAATAAATTACTTTTAAAAACCCATGCAACAAAGACAGGGAAAGAGAGAGAAATTCTTACACAATTCGTTCAGGGGCTGTGATGCAACCTGGATTGACCATATCTAGACCCACAGCTGGATGAGACATAAGGGTGGACACTCTTGGGGCTGAGAGGTTTGGTGAGGTTGGGTGAGCAAACGCAGACCCTTTAAAGTAATACTGCGTGCTACCCATCGCATGGGTCCCAAATCTCCAGGTTCAAGGGCATCTTCCTACATCGAAAACATGCATGAGAAACCCAGAAGATGGTACACCGTGTGATGGGGAAAGGTTTCTAAAACGCACCTCATTTCTCATCTCCTTGTGCTCGGGTTCGCCATTCCAGCCACTTTACTAGCAATCTCCCTACTTGGAGCATCAGCACCTTTAACCTCCTGTTCCGTACAGGTTGCAATTTGTCCTGAGGATGAACGGGAAGACGGGGAACCAATGAGAGACTAGCTCTTGGTGTTGGGACAGGCACAGGTCACTCTATTTTCCCATCAGGAAGAAGAATTAACCACAGGCTCAGCCTGCCCCCTGGAACCAGAACAGGGCCTGAAGCCATCCTGCGCTTTTGCGGCCAGCTCCCAAAAAAAGCGACTTGTAAAATGGAGCTTCAGGGCACTGCAATTCACAAACCTGCAGAGTTATAAATGATAACTTTCGTCCACAAATATATTGAGGGAAGGCAAAGAAGAGGATTTGAAATCAAGGCAGAATTGCAGGAAACAGATTTCAGGAGGTAGATTCGAATCGCCTTTAAAGCACATGAAAAGCGGCAAAACGTTGACAATGATGCCCTTGGCCAAAAAGGGCGTATGCGTTTTTTCCTGAATATATTCAGGAAAAAACGCATACGCCCTTTTTGGCCAACCAAGCAACCTGGAAAGGCAAATCAGCGCTACAAAGAAGTCTCGCTTCCCATCGGTCAAAAGGGCCATGCTGAAAAAAGTGTCAAAACCAGAAATGCAGGACAGGCCATGGAGAAATGGGAGCCTTGCTACACTGATGGGCGGGATGTAAATTGCCAACAGCCACTCTGGAGAAGTGTACGGTGTGTCCTGAAACATCTAAAAAACACAGCTTAGAGAGCATAGGGCACTTCCACGCATGGGGGGATAAAGTGGGAAAATTGAAAATCAGCAAGACACAAGCACCCCAAAGTTTAGGGCTGCTCTGCTGACAAGGACCTCCACTTCATTCCACCTTAAATATCCCAGGAAAGCGAAAAATGGATCAAAAAGTTGTGGTCCTTATGTACAATGGAATATCACTCAGCCATGAAATCAATGTCATAAGGCTAGTAGCAGCATGATGAGTGGATTTAGGTAAGACGATTCTAAGTGAAATAAGTCACACAGAAAAGGACACTTCTCATAAGGTGTCACTTATAGAGGGAATGTAAAAACCGTTACACTTGAACTGAATTACAAAACAGAACAGAGTCACACATGCAGAAAACACACTATGGCTGCTTAACGGGAAAGGTGAGGTGGGGTGATACATAAAACAAGAGTTTCAAATTAGCTCTGATACCGTTCCATAAACCCAATATGTAATAGACAAGACCTACTCCTTGCTCAGAGAACTGGACTCAACACGCCCGATTCACCGCACCAGAATATATCTGACTAGTAATAATCTTAAAACCTATGTATTGATATCTCTCTGTTAGTGTGTCAAGTGGGTGTAAAGCGGCATAAACACAGCCGTGAAAAGCAGCTAAACCCCATTATAAAAATAAATTACTTTTAAAAACCCATGCAACAAAGACAGGGAAAGAGAGAGAAATTCTTACACAATTCGTTCAGGGGCTGTGATGCAACCTGGATTGACCATATCTAGACCCACAGCTGGATGAGACATAAGGGTGGACACTCTTGGGGCTGAGAGGTTTGGTGAGGTTGGGTGAGCAAACGCAGACCCTTTAAAGTAATACTGCGTGCTACCCATCGCATGGGTCCCAAATCTCCAGGTTCAAGGGCATCTTCCTACATCGAAAACATGCATGAGAAACCCAGAAGATGGTACACCGTGTGATGGGGAAAGGTTTCTAAAACGCACCTCATTTCTCATCTCCTTGTGCTCGGGTTCGCCATTCCAGCCACTTTACTAGCAATCTCCCTACTTGGAGCATCAGCACCTTTAACCTCCTGTTCCGTACAGGTTGCAATTTGTCCTGAGGATGAACGGGAAGACGGGGAACCAATGAGAGACTAGCTCTTGGTGTTGGGACAGGCACAGGTCACTCTATTTTCCCATCAGGAAGAAGAATTAACCACAGGCTCAGCCTGCCCCCCGGAACCAGAACAGGGCCTGAAGCCATCCTGCGCTTTTGCGGCCAGCTCCCAAAAAAAGCGACTTGTAAAATGGAGCTTCAGGGCACTGCAATTCACAAACCTGCAGAGTTATAAATGATAACTTTCGTCCACAAATATATTGAGGGAAGGCAAAGAAGAGGATTTGAAATCAAGGCAGAATTGCAGGAAACAGATTTCAGGAGGTAGATTCGAATCGCCTTTAAAGCACATGAAAAGCGGCAAAACGTTGACAATGATGCCCTTGGCCAAAAAGGGCGTATGCGTTTTTTCCTGAATATATTCAGGAAAAAACGCATACGCCCTTTTTGGCCAACCAAGCAACCTGGAAAGGCAAATCAGCGCTACAAAGAAGTCTCGCTTCCCATCGGTCAAAAGGGCCATGCTGAAAAAAGTGTCAAAACCAGAAATGCAGGACAGGCCATGGAGAAATGGGAGCCTTGCTACACTGATGGGCGGGATGTAAATTGCCAACAGCCACTCTGGAGAAGTGTACGGTGTGTCCTGAAACATCTAAAAAACACAGCTTAGAGAGCATAGGGCACTTCCACGCATGGGGGGATAAAGTGGGAAAATTGAAAATCAGCAAGACACAAGCACCCCAAAGTTTAGGGCTGCTCTGCTGACAAGGACCTCCACTTCATTCCACCTTAAATATCCCAGGAAAGCGAAAAATGGATCAAAAAGTTGTGGTCCTTATGTACAATGGAATATCACTCAGCCATGAAATCAATGTCATAAGGCTAGTAGCAGCATGATGAGTGGATTTAGGTAAGACGATTCTAAGTGAAATAAGTCACACAGAAAAGGACACTTCTCATAAGGTGTCACTTATAGAGGGAATGTAAAAACCGTTACACTTGAACTGAATTACAAAACAGAACAGAGTCACACATGCAGAAAACACACTATGGCTGCTTAACGGGAAAGGTGAGGTGGGGTGATACATAAAACAAGAGTTTCAAATTAGCTCAGATACCGTTCCATAAACCCAATATGTAATAGACAAGACCTACTCCTTGCTCAGAGAACTGGACTCAACACGCCCGATTCACCGCACCAGAATATATCTGACTAGTAATAATCTTAAAACCTATGTATTGATATCTCTCTGTTAGTGTGTCAAGTGGGTGTAAAGCGGCATAAACACAGCCGTGAAAAGCAGCTAAACCCCATTATAAAAATAAATTACTTTTAAAAACCCATGCAACAAAGACAGGGAAAGAGAGAGAAATTCTTACACAATTCGTTCAGGGGCTGTGATGCAACCTGGATTGACCATATCTAGACCCACAGCTGGATGAGACATAAGGGTGGACACTCTTGGGGCTGAGAGGTTTGGTGAGGTTGGGTGAGCAAACGCAGACCCTTTAAAGTAATACTGCGTGCTACCCATCGCATGGGTCCCAAATCTCCAGGTTCAAGGGCATCTTCCTACATCGAAAACATGCATGAGAAACCCAGAAGATGGTACACCGTGTGATGGGGAAAGGTTTCTAAAACGCACCTCATTTCTCATCTCCTTGTGCTCGGGTTCGCCATTCCAGCCACTTTACTAGCAATCTCCCTACTTGGAGCATCAGCACCTTTAACCTCCTGTTCCGTACAGGTTGCAATTTGTCCTGAGGATGAACGGGAAGACGGGGAACCAATGAGAGACTAGCTCTTGGTGTTGGGACAGGCACAGGTCACTCTATTTTCCCTTCAGGAAGAAGAATTAACCACAGGCTCAGCCTGTCCCCCGGAACCAGAACAGGGCCTGAAGCCATCCTGCGCTTTTGCGGCCAGCTCCCAAAAAAGCGAGTTGTAAAATGGAGCTTCAGGGCACTGCAATTCACAAACCTGCACAGTTATAAATGATAACTCTCGTCCACAAATATATTGAGGGAAGGCAAAGACGAGGAATTGAAATCAAGGCAGAATTGCAGGAAACAGATTTCAGGAGGTAGATTCGAATCGCCTTTAAAGCACATGAAAGCGGCAAAACATTGACAATGATGCCCTTGGCCAAAAAGGGCGTATGCGTTTTTTCCTGAATATATTCAGGAAAAAACGCATACGCCCTTTTTGGCCAACCAAGCAACCTGGAAAGGCAAATCAGCGCTACAAAGAAGTCTCGCTTCCCATCGGTCAAAAGGGCCATGCTGAAAAAAGTGTCAAAACCAGAAATGCAGGACAGGCCATGGAGAAATGGGAGCCTTGCTACACTGATGGGCGGGATGTAAATTGCCAACAGCCACTCTGGAGAAGTGTACGGTGTGTCCTGAAACATCTAAAAAACACAGCTTAGAGAGCATAGGGCCCTTCCACGCATGGGGGTATAAAGTGGGAAAATTGAAAATCAGCAAGACACAAGAACCCCAAAGTTTAGGGCTGCTCTGTTGACAAGGACCTCCGCTTCATTCCACCTTCAATATCCCAGGAAAGCGAAAAATGGATACAAAAGTTGTGGTCCTTATGTACAATGGAATATCACTCAGCCATGAAATCAGTGTTATAAGGCTAGTAGCAGCATGATGAGTGGATTTAGGTACGACGATTCTAAGTGAAATAAGTCACACAGAAAAGGACACTTCTCATAAGGTGTCACTTATAGAGGGAATGTAAAAACCGTTACACTTGAACTGAATTACAAAACAGAACAGAGTCACACATGCAGAAAACACACTATGGCTGCTTAACGGGAAAGGTGAGGTGGGGTGATACATAAAACAAGAGTATCAAATTAGCTCAGATACCGTTCCATAAACCCAATATGTAATAGACAAGACCTACTCCTTGCTCAGAGAACTGGACTCAACACGCCCGATTCACCGCACAAGAATATATCTGACTAGTAATAATCTTAAAACCTATGTATTGATATCTCTCTGTTAGTGTGTCAAGTGGGTGTAAAGCGGCATAAACACAGCCGTGAAAAGCAGCTAAACCCCATTATAAAATTAAATTACTTTTAAAAACCCATGAAAGAAAGACAGTGAAAGAGAGAGAAATTCTTACACAATTCGTTCACGGGCTGTGATGCAACCTGGATGGACCATATCTAGACCCACAGCTGGATGAGACATAAGGGTGGACACTCTTGGGGCTGAGAGGTTTGGTGAGGTTGGGTGAGCAAACGCAGACCCTTTAAAGTAATACTGCGTGCTACCCATCGCATGGTTCCCAAATCTCCAGGTTCAAGGGCATCTTCCTACATCGAAAACATGCATGAGAAACCCAGAAGATGGTACACCGTGTGATGGGGAAGGTTTCTAAAACGCACCTCATTTCTCATCTCCTTGTGCTCGGGTTCGCCATTCCAGCCACTTTACTAGCAATCTCCCTACTTGGAGCATCAGCACCTTTAACCTCCTGTTCCGTACAGGTTGCAATTTGTCCTGAGGATGAACGGGAAGACGGGGAACCAATGAGAGACTAGCTCTTGGTGTTGGGACAGGCACAGGTCACTCTATTTTCCCATCAGGAAGAAGAATTAACCACAGGCTCAGCCTGCCCCCCGGAACCAGAACAGGGCCTGAAGCCATCCTGTGCTTTTGCGGCCAGCTCCCCAAAAAGCGAGTTGTAAAATGGAGCTTCAGGGCACTGCAATTCACAAACCTGCACAGTTATAAATGATAACTCTCGTCCACAAATATATTGAGGGAAGGCAAAGACGAGGAATTGAAATCAAGGCAGAATTGCAGGAAACAGATTTCAGGAGGTAGATTCGAATCGCCTTTAAAGCACATGAAAAGCGGCAAAACGTTGACAATGATGCCGTTGGCCAAAAAGGGCGTATGCGTTTTTTCCTGAATATATTCAGGAAAAAACGCATACGCCCTTTTTGGCCAACCAAGCAACCTGGAAAGGCAAATCAGCGCTACAAAGAAGTCTCGCTTCCCATCGGTCAAAAGGGCCATGCTGAAAAAAGTGTCAAAACCAGAAATGCAGGACAGGCCATGGAGAAATGGGAGCCTTGCTACACTGATGGGCGGGATGTAAATTGCCAACAGCCACTCTGGAGAAGTGTACGGTGTGTCCTGAAACATCTAAAAAACACAGCTTAGAGAGCATAAGGCACTTCCACGCATGGGGGTATAAAGTGGGAAAATTAAAAATCAGCAAGACACAAGAACCCCAAAGTTTAGGGCTGCTCTGTTGACAAGGACCTCCGCTTCATTCCACCTTCAATATCCCAGGAAAGCGAAAAATGGATACAAAAGTTGTGGTCCTTATGTACAATGGAATATCACTCAGCCATGAAATCAATGTTATAAGGCTAGTAGCAGCATGATGAGTGGATTTAGGTACGACGATTCTAAGTGAAATAAGTCACACAGAAAAGGACACTTCTCATAAGGTGTCACTTATAGAGGGAATGTAAAAACCGTTACACTTGAACTGAATTACAAAACAGAACAGAGTCACACATGCAGAAAACACACTATGGCTGCTTAACGGGAAAGGTGAGGTGGGGTGATACATAAAACAAGAGTATCAAATTAGCTCAGATACCGTTCCATAAACCCAATATGTAATAGACAAGACCTACTCCTTGCTCAGAGAACTGGACTCAACACGCACGATTCACCGCACAAGAATATATCTGACTAGTAATAATCTTAAAACCTATGTATTGATATCTCTCTGTTAGTGTGTCAAGTGGGTGTAAAGCGGCATAAACACAGCCGTGAAAAGCAGCTAAACCCCATTATAAAAATAAATTAGTTTTAAAAACCCATGAAACAAAGACAGTGAAATAGAGAGAAATTCTTACACAATTCGTTCAGGGGATGTGATGCAAACTGGATTGACCATATCTAGACCCACAGCTGGATGAGACATAAAGGTGGACACTCTTGGGGCTGAGATGTTTGGTGTGGTTGGGTGAGCAAATGCAGACCCTTTAAAGTAATACTGCGTGCTACCCATCGCATGGTTCCCAAATCTCCAGGTTCAAGGGCATCTTCCTACATCGAAAACATGCATGAGAAACCCAGAAGATGGTACACCGTGTGATGGGGAAGGTTTCTAAAACGCACCTCATTTCTCATCTCCTTGTGCTCGGGTTTGCCATTCCAGCCACTTTACTAGCAATCTCCCTACTTGGAGCATCAGCACCTTTAACCTCCTGTTCCGTACAGGTTGCAATTTGTCCTGAGGATGAACGGGAAGACGGGGAACCAATGAGAGACTACCTCTTGGTGTTGGGACAGGCACAGGTCACTCTATTTTCCCATCAGGAAGAAGAATTAACCACAGGCTCAGCCTGCCCCCCGGAACCAGAACAGGGCCTGAAGCCATCCTGTGCTTTTGCGGCCAGCTCCCCAAAAAGCGAGTTGTAAAATGGAGCTTCAGGGCACTGCAATTCACAAACCTGCACAGTTATAAATGATAACTCTCGTCCACAAATATATTGAGGGAAGGCAAAGACGAGGAAATGAAATCAAGGCAGAATTGCAGGAAACAGATTTCAGGAGGTAGATTCGAATCGCCTTTAAAGCACATGAAAAGCGGCAAAACATTGACAATGATGCCCTTGGCCAAAAAGGGCGTATGCGTTTTTTCCTGAATATATTCAGGAAAAAACGCATACGCCCTTTTTGGCCAACCAAGCAACCTGGAAAGGCAAATCAGCGCTACAAAGAAGTCTCGCTTCCCATCGGTCAAAAGGGCCATGCTGAAAAAAGTGTCAAAACCAGAAATGCAGGACAGGCCATGGAGAAATGGGAGCCTTGCTACACTGATGGGCGGGATGTAAATTGCCAACAGCCACTCTGGAGAAGTGTACGGTGTGTCCTGAAACATCTAAAAAACACAGCTTAGAGAGCATAAGGCACTTCCACGCATGGGGGTATAAAGTGGGAAAATTAAAAATCAGCAAGACACAAGAACCCCAAAGTTTAGGGCTGCTCTGTTGACAAGGACCTCCACTTCATTCCACCTTCAATACCCCAGGAAAGCGAAAAATGGATAAAAATGTTGTGGTCCTTATGTACAATGGAATATCACTCAGCCATGAAATCAATGTCATAAGGCTAGTAGCAGCATGATGAGTGGATTTAGGTACGACGCTTCTAAGTGAAATAAGTCACACAAAAAGGACACTTCTCATAAGGTGTCACTTATAGAGGGAATGTAAAAACCGTTACACTTGAACTGAATTACAGAACAGAACAGTGTCACACATGCAGAAAACACACTATGGCTGCTTAACGGGAAAGGTGAGGTGGGGTGATACATAAAACAAGAGTTTCGAATTAGCTCAGATACCGTTCCATAAACCCAATATGTAATAGACAAGACCTACTCCTTGCTCAGAGAACTGGACTCAACATGCCCGATTCAACGCACAAGAATATATCTGACTAGTAATAATCTTAAAACCTATGGATTGATATCTCTCTGTTAGTGTGTCAAGTGGGTGTAAAGCGGCATAAACACAGCCGTGAAAAGCAGCTAAACCCCATTATAAAAATAAATTAGTTTTAAAAACCCATGAAACAAAGACAGTGAAAGAGAGAGAAATTCTTACACAATTCGTTCAGGGGCTGTGATGCAACCTGGATTGACCATATCTAGACCCACAGCTGGATGAGACATAAGGGTGGACACTCTTGGGGCTGAGAGGTTTGGTGTGGTTGGGTGAGCAAACGCAGACCCTTTAAAGTAATACTGCGTGCTACCCATCGCATGGTTCCCAAATCTCCAAGTTCAAGGGCATCTTCCTACATCGAAAACATGCATGAGAAACCCAGAAGATGGTACACCGTGTGATGGGGAAAGTTTCTAAAACGCACCTCATTTCTCATCTCCTTGTGCTCGGGTTTGCCATTCCAGCCACTTTACTAGCAATCTCCCTACTTGGAGCATCAGCACCTTTAACCTCCTGTTCCGTACAGGTTGCAATTTGTCCTGAGGATGAACGGGAAGACGGGGAACCAATGAGAGACTAGCTCTTGGTGTTGGGACAGGCACAGGTCACTCTATTTTCCTATCAGGAAGAAGAATTAACCACAGGCTCAGCCTGCCCCCCGGAACCAGAACAGGGCCTGAAGCCATCCTGTGCTTTTGCGGCCAGGTCCCCAAAAAGCGAGTTGTAAAATGGAGCTTCAGGGCACTGCAATTCACAAACCTGCAGAGTTATTAATGATAACTCTCGTCCACAAATATATTGAGGGAAGGCAAAGACGAGGAATTGAAATCAAGGCAGAATTGCAGGAAACAGATTTCAGGAGGTAGATTCGAATCGCCTTTAAAGCACATGAAAGCGGCAAAACGTTGACAATGATGCCCTTGGCCAAAAAGGGCGTATGCCTTTTTTCCTGAATATATTCAGGAAAAAACGCATACGCCCTTTTTGGCCAACCAAGCAACCTGGAAAGGCAAATCAGCGCTACAAAGAAGTCTCGCTTCCCATCGGTCAAAAGGGCAATGCTGAAAAAAGTGTCAAAACCAGAAATGCAGGACAGGCCATGGAGAAATGGGAGCCTTGCTACACTGATGGGCGGGATGTAAATTGCCAACAGCCACTCTGGAGAAGTGTACGGTGTGTCCTGAAACATCTAAAAAACACAGCTTAGAGAGCATAAGGCACTTCCACGCATGGGGGTATAAAGTGGGAAAATTAAAAATCAGCAAGACACAAGCACCCCAAAGTTTAGGGCTGCTCTGTTGACAAGGACCTCCGCTTCATTCCACCTTCAATATCCCAGGAAAGCGAAAAATGGATACAAAAGTTGTGGTCCTTATGTACAATGGAATATCACTCAGCCATGAAATCAATGTTATAAGGCTAGTAGCAGCATGATGAGTGGATTTAGGTACGACGATTCTAAGTGAAATAAGTCACACAGAAAAGGACACTTCTCATAAGGTGTCACTTATAGAGGGAATGTAAAAACCGTTACACTTGAACTGAATTACAAAACAGAACAGAGTCACACATGCAGAAAACACACTATGGCTGCTTAACGGGAAAGGTGAGGTGGGGTGATACATAAAACATGAGTTTCAAATTAGCTCAGATACCGTTCCATAAACCCAATATGTAATAGACAAGACCTACTCCTTGCTCAGAGAACTGGACTCAACACGCACGATTCACCGCACAAGAATATATCTGACTAGTAATAATCTTAAAACCTATGGATTGATATCTCTCTGTTAGTGTGTCAAGTGGGTGTAAAGCGGCATAAACACAGCCGTGAAAAGCAGCTAAACCCCATTATAAAAATAAATTAGTTTTAAAAACCCATGAAACAAAGACAGTGAAAGAGAGAGAAATTCTTACACAATTCGTTCAGGGGCTGTGATGCAACCTGGATGGACCATATCTAGACCCACAGCTGGATGAGACATAAGGGTGGACACTCTTGGTGCTGAGAGGTTTGGTGTGGTTGGGTGAGCAAACGCAGACCCTTTAAAGTAATACTGCGTGCTACCCATCGCATGGGTCCCAAATCTCCAGGTTCAAGGGCATCTTCCTACATCGAAAACATGCATGAGAAACCCAGAAGATGGTACACCGTGTGATGGGGAAGGTTTCTAAAACGCACCTCATTTCTCATCTCCTTGTGCTCGGGTTCGCCATTCCAGCCACTTTACTAGCAATCTCCCTACTTGGAGCATCAGCACCTTTAACCTCCTGTTCCGTACAGGTTGCAATTTGTCCTGAGGATGAACGGGAAGACGGGGAACCAATGAGAGACTAGCTCTTGGTGTTGGGACAGGCACAGGTCACTCTATTTTCCCATCAGGAAGAAGAATTAACCACAGGCTCAGCTTGCCCCCCGGAACCAGAACAGGGCCTGAAGCCATCCTGTGCTTTTGCGGCCAGCTCCCCAAAAAGCGAGTTGTAAAATGGAGCTTCAGGGCACTGCAATTCACAAACCTGCACAGTTATAAATGATAACTCTCGTCCACAAATATATTGAGGGAAGGCAAAGACGAGGAATTGAAATCAAGGCAGAATTGCAGGAAACAGATTTCAGGAGGTAGATTCGAATCGCCTTTAAAGCACATGAAAAGCGGCAAAACGTTGACAATGATGCCCTTGGCCAAAAAGGGCGTATGCGTTTTTTCCTGAATATATTCAGGAAAAAACGCATACGCCCTTTTTGGCCAACCAAGCAACCTGGAAAGGCAAATCAGCGCTACAAAGAAGTCTCGCTTCCCATCGGTCAAAAGGGCCATGCTGAAAAAAGTGCCAAAATCCAGAAATGAAGGACAGGCCATGGAGAAATGGGAGCCTTGCTACACTGATGGGCGGGATGTAAATTGCCAACAGCCACTCTGGAGAAGTGTACGGTGTGTCCTGAAACATCTAAAAAACACACCTTAGAGAGCATAAGGCACTTCCACGCATGGGGGTATAAAGTGGGAAAATTAAAAATCAGCAAGACACAAGCACCCCAAAATTTAGGGCTGCTCTGTTGACAAGGACCTCCACTTCATTCCACCTTAAATATCCCAGGAAAGCGAAAAATGGATACAAAAGTTGTGGTCCTTATGTACAATGGAATATCACTCAGCCATGAAATCAATGTTATAAGGCTAGTAGCAGCATGATGAGTGGATTTAGTTACGACGATTCTAAGTGAAATAAGTCACACAGAAAAGGACACTTCTCATAAGGTGTCACTTATAGAGGTAATGTAAAAACCGTTACACTTGAACTGAATTACAAAACAGAACAGAGTCACACATGCAGAAAACACACTATGGCTGCTTTACGGGAAAGGTGAGGTGGGGTGATACATAAAACAAGAGTATCAAATTAGCTCAGATACCGTTCCATAAACCCAATATGTAATAGACAAGACCTACTCCTTGCTCAAAGAACTGGACTCAACATGCTCGATTCACCACACAAGAATATATCTGACTAGTAATAATCTTAAAACCTATGTATTGATATCTCTCTGTTAGTGTGTCAAGTGGGTGAAAAGCGGCATAAACACAGCCGTGAAAAGCAGCTAAACCCCATTATAAAAATAAATTACTTTTAAAAACCCATGAAAGAAAGACAGTGAAAGAGAGAGAAATTCTTACACAATTCGTTCACGGGCTGTGATGCAACCTGGATGGACCATATCTAGACCCACAGCTGGATGAGACATAAGGGTGGACACTCTTGGGGCTGAGAGGTTTGGTGAGGTTGGGTGAGCAAACGCAGACCCTTTAAAGTAATACTGCGTGCTACCCATCGCATGGGTCCCAAATCTCCAGGTTCAAGGGCATCTTCCTACATCGAAAACATGATTGAGAAACCCAGAAGATGGTACACCATGTGATGGGGAAAGGTTTCTAAAACGCACCTCATTTCTCATCTCCTTGTGCTCGGGTTCGCCATTCCAGCCACTTTAGTAGCAATCTCCCTACTTGGAGCATCAGCACCTTTAACCTCCTGTTCCGTACAGGTTGCAATTTGTCCTGAGGATGAACGGGAAGACGGGGAACCAATGAGAGACTAGCTCTTGGTGTTGGGACAGGCACAGGTCACTCTATTTTCCCATCAGGAAGAAGAATTAACCACAGGCTCAGCCTGCCCCCCGGAACCAGAACAGGGCCTGAAGCCATCCTGTGCTTTTGCGGCCAGCTCCCCAAAAAGCGAGTTGTAAAATGGAGCTTCAGGGCACTGCAATTCACAAACCTGCACAGTTATAAATGATAACTCTCGTCCACAAATATATTGAGGGAAGGCAAAGACGAGGAATTGAAATCAAGGCAGAATTGCAGGAAACAGATTTCAGGAGGTAGATTCGAATCGCCTTTAAAGCACATGAAAGCGGCAAAACATTGACAATGATGCCCTTGGCCAAAAAGGGCGTATGCGTTTTTTCCTGAATATATTCAGGAAAAAACGCATACGCCCTTTTTGGCCAACCAAGCAACCTGGAAAGGCAAATCAGCGCTACAAAGAAGTCTCGCTTCCCATCGGTCAAAAGGGCCATGCTGAAAAAAGTGTCAAAACCAGAAATGCAGGACAGGCCATGGAGAAATGGGAGCCTTGCTACACTGATGGGCGGGATGTAAATTGCCAACAGCCACTCTGGAGAAGTGTACGGTGTGTCCTGAAACATCTAAAAAACACAGCTTAGAGAGCATAGGGCACTTCCACGCATGGGGGTATAAAGTGGGAAAATTGAAAATCAGCAAGACACAAGAACCCCAAAGTTTAGGGCTGCTCTGTTGACAAGGACCTCCGCTTCATTCCACCTTCAATATCCCAGGAAAGCGAAAAATGGATACAAAAGTTGTGGTCCTTATGTACAATGGAATATCACTCAGCCATGAAATCAGTGTTATAAGGCTAGTAGCAGCATGATGAGTGGATTTAGGTACGACGATTCTAAGTGAAATAAGTCACACAGAAAAGGACACTTCTCATAAGGTGTCACTTATAGAGGGAATGTAAAAACCGTTACACTTGAACTGAATTACAAAACAGAACAGAGTCACACATGCAGAAAACACACTATGGCTGCTTAACGGGAAAGGTGAGGTGGGGTGATACATAAAACAAGAGTATCAAATTAGCTCAGATACCGTTCCATAAACCCAATATGTAATAGACAAGACCTACTCCTTGCTCAGAGAACTGGACTCAACACGCACGATTCACCGCACAAGAATATATCTGACTAGTAATAATCTTAAAACCTATGTATTGATATCTCTCTGTTAGTGTGTCAAGTGGGTGTAAAGCGGCATAAACACAGCCGTGAAAAGCAGCTAAACCCCATTATAAAAATAAATTAGTTTTAAAAACCCATGAAACAAAGACAGTGAAATAGAGAGAAATTCTTACACAATTCGTTCAGGGGCTGTGATGCAAACTGGATTGACCATATCTAGACCCACAGCTGGATGAGACATAAAGGTGGACACTCTTGGGGCTGAGATGTTTGGTGTGGTTGGGTGAGCAAATGCAGACCCTTTAAAGTAATACTGCGTGCTACCCATCGCATGGTTCCCAAATCTCCAGGTTCAAGGGCATCTTCCTACATCGAAAACATGCATGAGAAACCCAGAAGATGGTACACCGTGTGATGGGGAAGGTTTCTAAAACGCACCTCATTTCTCATCTCCGTGTGCTCGGGTTTGCCATTCCAGCCACTTTACTAGCAATCTCCCTACTTGGAGCATCAGCACCTTTAACCTCCTGTTCCGTACAGGTTGCAATTTGTCCTGAGGATGAACGGGAAGACGGGGAACCAATGAGAGACTAGCTCTTGGTGTTGGGACAGGCACAGGTCACTCTATTTTCCCATCAGGAAGAAGAATTAACCACAGGCTCAGCCTGCCCCCCGGAACCAGAACAGGGCCTGAAGCCATCCTGTGCTTTTGCGGCCAGCTCCCCAAAAAGCGAGTTGTAAAATGGAGCTTCAGGGCACGGCAATTCACAAACCTGCACAGTTATAAATGATAACTCTCGTCCACAAATATATTGAGGGAAGGCAAAGACGAGGAATTGAAATCAAGGCAGAATTGCAGGAAACAGATTTCAGGAGGTAGATTCGAATCGCCTTTAAAGCACATGAAAGCGGCAAAACATTGACAATGATGCCCTTGGCCAAAAAGGGCGTATGCGTTTTTTCCTGAATATATTCAGGAAAAAACGCATACGCCCTTTTTGGCCAACCAAGCAACCTGGAAAGGCAAATCAGCGCTACAAAGAAGTCTCGCTTCCCATCGGTCAAAAGGGCCATGCTGAAAAAAGTGTCAAAACCAGAAATGCAGGACAGGCCATGGAGAAATGGGAGCCTTGCTACACTGATGGGCGGGATGTAAATTGCCAACAGCCACTCTGGAGAAGTGTACGGTGTGTCCTGAAACATCTAAAAAACACAGCTTAGAGAGCATAAGGCACTTCCACGCATGGGGGTATAAAGTGGGAAAATTAAAAATCAGCAAGACACAAGAACCCCAAAGTTTAGGGCTGCTCTGTTGACAAGGACCTCCGCTTCATTCCACCTTCAATATCCCAGGAAAGCGAAAAATGGATACAAAAGTTGTGGTCCTTATGTACAATGGAATATCACTCAGCCATGAAATCAATGTTATAAGGCTAGTAGCAGCATGATGAGTGGATTTAGGTACGACGATTCTAAGTGAAATAAGTCACACAGAAAAGGACACTTCTCATAAGGTGTCACTTATAGAGGGAATGTAAAAACCGTTACACTTGAACTGAATTACAAAACAGAACAGAGTCACACATGCAGAAAACACACTATGGCTGCTTAACGGGAAAGGTGAGGTGGGGTGATACATAAAACAAGAGTATCAAATTAGCTCAGATACCGTTCCATAAACCCAATATGTAATAGACAAGACCTACTCCTTGCTCAGAGAACTGGACTCAACACGCACGATTCACCGCACAAGAATATATCTGACTAGTAATAATCTTAAAACCTATGTATTGATATCTCTCTGTTAGTGTGTCAAGTGGGTGTAAAGCGGCATAAACACAGCCGTGAAAAGCAGCTAAACCCCATTATAAAAATAAATTAGTTTTAAAAACCCATGAAACAAAGACAGTGAAATAGAGAGAAATTCTTACACAATTCGTTCAGGGGCTGTGATGCAAACTGGATTGACCATATCTAGACCCACAGCTGGATGAGACATAAAGGTGGACACTCTTGGGGCTGAGATGTTTGGTGTGGTTGGGTGAGCAAATGCAGACCCTTTAAAGTAATACTGCGTGCTACCCATCGCATGGTTCCCAAATCTCCAGGTTCAAGGGCATCTTCCTACATCGAAAACATGCATGAGAAACCCAGAAGATGGTACACCGTGTGATGGGGAAGGTTTCTAAAACGCACCTCATTTCTCATCTCCTTGTGCTCGGGTTTGCCATTCCAGCCACTTTACTAGCAATCTCCCTACTTGGAGCATCAGCACCTTTAACCTCCTGTTCCGTACAGGTTGCAATTTGTCCTGAGGATGAACGGGAAGACGGGGAACCAATGAGAGACTAGCTCTTGGTGTTGGGACAGGCACAGGTCACTCTATTTTCCCATCAGGAAGAAGAATTAACCACAGGCTCAGCCTGCCCCCCGGAACCAGAACAGGGCCTGAAGCCATCCTGTGCTTTTGCGGCCAGCTCCCCAAAAAGCGAGTTGTAAAATGGAGCTTCAGGGCACGGCAATTCACAAACCTGCACAGTTATAAATGATAACTCTCGTCCACAAATATATTGAGGGAAGGCAAAGACGAGGAATTGAAATCAAGGCAGAATTGCAGGAAACAGATTTCAGGAGGTAGATTCGAATCGCCTTTAAAGCACATGAAAGCGGCAAAACGTTGACAATGATGCCCTTGGCCAAAAAGGGCGTATGCGTTTTTTCCTGAATATATTCAGGAAAAAACGCATACGCCCTTTTTGGCCAACCAAGCAACCTGGAAAGGCAAATCAGCGCTACAAAGAAGTCTCGCTTCCCATCGGTCAAAAGGGCCATGCTGAAAAAAGTGTCAAAACCAGAAATGCAGGACAGGCCATGGAGAAATGGGAGCCTTGCTACACTGATGGGCGGGATGTAAATTGCCAACAGCCACTCTGGAGAAGTGTACGGTGTGTCCTGAAACATCTAAAAAACACAGCTTAGAGAGCATAAGGCACTTCCACGCATGGGGGTATAAAGTGGGAAAATTAAAAATCAGCAAGACACAAGAACCCCAAAGTTTAGGGCTGCTCTGTTGACAAGGACCTCCGCTTCATTCCACCTTCAATATCCCAGGAAAGCGAAAAATGGATACAAAAGTTGTGGTCCTTATGTACAATGGAATATCACTCAGCCATGAAATCAATGTTATAAGGCTAGTAGCAGCATGATGAGTGGATTTAGGTACGACGTTTCTAAGTGAAATAAGTCACACAGAAAAGGACACTTCTCATAAGGTGTCACTTATAGAGGGAATGTAAAAACCGTTACACTTGAACTGAATTACAAAACAGAACAGGGTCACACATGCAGAAAACACACTATGGCTGCTTAACGGGAAAGGTGAGGTGGGGTGATACATAAAACAAGAGTATCAAATTAGCTCAGATACCGTTCCATAAACCCAATATGTAATAGACAAGACCTACTCCTTGCTCAGAGAACTGGACTCAACACGCACGATTCACCGCACAAGAATATATCTGACTAGTAATAATCTTAAAACCTATGTATTGATATCTCTCTGTTAGTGTGTCAAGTGGGTGTAAAGCGGCATAAACACAGCCGTGAAAAGCAGCTAAACCCCATTATAAAAATAAATTAGTTTTAAAAACCCATGAAACAAAGACAGTGAAATAGAGAGAAATTCTTACACAATTCGTTCAGGGGCTGTGATGCAAACTGGATTGACCATATCTAGACCCACAGCTGGATGAGACATAAAGGTGGACACTCTTGGGGCTGAGATGTTTGGTGTGGTTGGGTGAGCAAATGCAGACCCTTTAAAGTAATACTGCGTGCTACCCATCGCATGGTTCCCAAATCTCCAGGTTCAAGGGCATCTTCCTACATCGAAAACATGCATGAGAAACCCAGAAGATGGTACACCGTGTGATGGGGAAGGTTTCTAAAACGCACCTCATTTCTCATCTCCTTGTGCTCGGGTTTGCCATTCCAGCCACTTTACTAGCAATCTCCCTACTTGGAGCATCAGCACCTTTAACCTCCTGTTCCGTACAGGTTGCAATTTGTCCTGAGGATGAACGGGAAGACGGGGAACCAATGAGAGACTAGCTCTTGGTGTTGGGACAGGCACAGGTCACTCTATTTTCCCATCAGGAAGAAGAATTAACCACAGGCTCAGCCTGCCCCCCGGAACCAGAACAGGGCCTGAAGCCATCCTGTGCTTTTGCGGCCAGCTCCCCAAAAAGCGAGTTGTAAAATGGAGCTTCAGGGCACGGCAATTCACAAACCTGCACAGTTATAAATGATAACTCTCGTCCACAAATATATTGAGGGAAGGCAAAGACGAGGAATTGAAATCAAGGCAGAATTGCAGGAAACAGATTTCAGGAGGTAGATTCGAATCGCCTTTAAAGCACATGAAAGCGGCAAAACATTGACAATGATGCCCTTGGCCAAAAAGGGCGTATGCGTTTTTTCCTGAATATATTCAGGAAAAAACGCATACGCCCTTTTTGGCCAACCAAGCAACCTGGAAAGGCAAATCAGCGCTACAAAGAAGTCTCGCTTCCCATCGGTCAAAAGGGCCATGCTGAAAAAAGTGTCAAAACCAGAAATGCAGGACAGGCCATGGAGAAATGGGAGCCTTGCTACACTGATGGGCGGGATGTAAATTGCCAACAGCCACTCTGGAGAAGTGTACGGTGTGTCCTGAAACATCTAAAAAACACAGCTTAGAGAGCATAAGGCACTTCCACGCATGGGGGTATAAAGTGGGAAAATTAAAAATCAGCAAGACACAAGAACCCCAAAGTTTAGGGCTGCTCTGTTGACAAGGACCTCCGCTTCATTCCACCTTCAATATCCCAGGAAAGCGAAAAATGGATACAAAAGTTGTGGTCCTTATGTACAATGGAATATCACTCAGCCATGAAATCAATGTTATAAGGCTAGTAGCAGCATGATGAGTGGATTTAGGTACGACGATTCTAAGTGAAATAAGTCACACAGAAAAGGACACTTCTCATAAGGTGTCACTTATAGAGGGAATGTAAAAACCGTTACACTTGAACTGAATTACAAAACAGAACAGGGTCACACATGCAGAAAACACACTATGGCTGCTTAACGGGAAAGGTGAGGTGGGGTGATACATAAAACAAGAGTATCAAATTAGCTCAGATACCGTTCCATAAACCCAATATGTAATAGACAAGACCTACTCCTTGCTCAGAGAACTGGACTCAACACGCACGATTCACCGCACAAGAATATATCTGACTAGTAATAATCTTAAAACCTATGTATTGATATCTCTCTGTTAGTGTGTCAAGTGGGTGTAAAGCGGCATAAACACAGCCGTGAAAAGCAGCTAAACCCCATTATAAAAATAAATTAGTTTTAAAAACCCATGAAACAAAGACAGTGAAATAGAGAGAAATTCTTACACAATTCGTTCAGGGGCTGTGATGCAAACTGGATTGACCATATCTAGACCCACAGCTGGATGAGACATAAAGGTGGACACTCTTGGGGCTGAGATGTTTGGTGTGGTTGGGTGAGCAAATGCAGACCCTTTAAAGTAATACTGCGTGCTACCCATCGCATGGTTCCCAAATCTCCAGGTTCAAGGGCATCTTCCTACATCGAAAACATGCATGAGAAACCCAGAAGATGGTACACCGTGTGATGGGGAAGGTTTCTAAAACGCACCTCATTTCTCATCTCCTTGTGCTCGGGTTTGCCATTCCAGCCACTTTACTAGCAATCTCCCTACTTGGAGCATCAGCACCTTTAACCTCCTGTTCCGTACAGGTTGCAATTTGTCCTGAGGATGAACGGGAAGACGGGGAACCAATGAGAGACTAGCTCTTGGTGTTGGGACAGGCACAGGTCACTCTATTTTCCCATCAGGAAGAAGAATTAACCACAGGCTCAGCCTGCCCCCCGGAACCAGAACAGGGCCTGAAGCCATCCTGTGCTTTTGCGGCCAGCTCCCCAAAAAGCGAGTTGTAAAATGGAGCTTCAGGGCACGGCAATTCACAAACCTGCACAGTTATAAATGATAACTCTCGTCCACAAATATATTGAGGGAAGGCAAAGACGAGGAATTGAAATCAAGGCAGAATTGCAGGAAACAGATTTCAGGAGGTAGATACGAATCGCCTTTAAAGCACATGAAAGCGGCAAAACGTTGACAATGATGCCCTTGGCCAAAAAGGGCGTATGCGTTTTTTCCTGAATATATTCAGGAAAAAACGCATACGCCCTTTTTGGCCAACCAAGCAACCTGGAAAGGCAAATCAGCGCTACAAAGAAGTCTCGCTTCCCATCGGTCAAAAGGGCCATGCTGAAAAAAGTGTCAAAACCAGAAATGCAGGACAGGCCATGGAGAAATGGGAGCCTTGCTACACTGATGGGCGGGATGTAAATTGCCAACAGCCACTCTGGAGAAGTGTACGGTGTGTCCTGAAACATCTAAAAAACACAGCTTAGAGAGCATAAGGCACTTCCACGCATGGGGGTATAAAGTGGGAAAATTAAAAATCAGCAAGACACAAGAACCCCAAAGTTTAGGGCTGCTCTGTTGACAAGGACCTCCGCTTCATTCCACCTTCAATATCCCAGGAAAGCGAAAAATGGATACAAAAGTTGTGGTCCTTATGTACAATGGAATATCACTCAGCCATGAAATCAATGTTATAAGGCTAGTAGCAGCATGATGAGTGGATTTAGGTACGACGATTCTAAGTGAAATAAGTCACACAGAAAAGGACACTTCTCATAAGGTGTCACTTATAGAGGGAATGTAAAAACCGTTACACTTGAACTGAATTACAAAACAGAACAGAGTCACACATGCAGAAAACACACTATGGCTGCTTAACGGGAAAGGTGAGGTGGGGTGATACATAAAACAAGAGTATCAAATTAGCTCAGATACCGTTCCATAAACCCAATATGTAATAGACAAGACCTACTCCTTGCTCAGAGAACTGGACTCAACACGCACGATTCACCGCACAAGAATATATCTGACTAGTAATAATCTTAAAACCTATGTATTGATATCTCTCTGTTAGTGTGTCAAGTGGGTGTAAAGCGGCATAAACACAGCCGTGAAAAGCAGCTAAACCCCATTATAAAAATAAATTAGTTTTAAAAACCCATGAAACAAAGACAGTGAAATAGAGAGAAATTCTTACACAATTCGTTCAGGGGCTGTGATGCAAACTGGATTGACCATATCTAGACCCACAGCTGGATGAGACATAAAGGTGGACACTCTTGGGGCTGAGATGTTTGGTGTGGTTGGGTGAGCAAATGCAGACCCTTTAAAGTAATACTGCGTGCTACCCATCGCATGGTTCCCAAATCTCCAGGTTCAAGGGCATCTTCCTACATCGAAAACATGCATGAGAAACCCAGAAGATGGTACACCGTGTGATGGGGAAGGTTTCTAAAACGCACCTCATTTCTCATCTCCTTGTGCTCGGGTTTGCCATTCCAGCCACTTTACTAGCAATCTCCCTACTTGGAGCATCAGCACCTTTAACCTCCTGTTCCGTACAGGTTGCAATTTGTCCTGAGGATGAACGGGAAGACGGGGAACCAATGAGAGACTAGCTCTTGGTGTTGGGACAGGCACAGGTCACTCTATTTTCCCATCAGGAAGAAGAATTAACCACAGGCTCAGCCTGCCCCCCGGAACCAGAACAGGGCCTGAAGCCATCCTGTGCTTTTGCGGCCAGCTCCCCAAAAAGCGAGTTGTAAAATGGAGCTTCAGGGCACGGCAATTCACAAACCTGCACAGTTATAAATGATAACTCTCGTCCACAAATATATTGAGGGAAGGCAAAGACGAGGAATTGAAATCAAGGCAGAATTGCAGGAAACAGATTTCAGGAGGTAGATTCGAATCGCCTTTAAAGCACATGAAAGCGGCAAAACGTTGACAATGATGCCCTTGGCCAAAAAGGGCGTATGCGTTTTTTCCTGAATATATTCAGGAAAAAACGCATACGCCCTTTTTGGCCAACCAAGCAACCTGGAAAGGCAAATCAGTGCTACAAAGAAGTCTCGCTTCCCATCGGTCAAAAGGGCCATGCTGAAAAAAGTGTCAAAACCAGAAATGCAGGACAGGCCATGGAGAAATGGGAGCCTTGCTACACTGATGGGCGGGATGTAAATTGCCAACAGCCACTCTGGAGAAGTGTACGGTGTGTCCTGAAACATCTAAAAAACACAGCTTAGAGAGCATAAGGCACTTCCACGCATGGGGGTATAAAGTGGGAAAATTAAAAATCAGCAAGACACAAGAACCCCAAAGTTTAGGGCTGCTCTGTTGACAAGGACCTCCGCTTCATTCCACCTTCAATATCCCAGGAAAGCGAAAAATGGATACAAAAGTTGTGGTCCTTATGTACAATGGAATATCACTCAGCCATGAAATCAATGTTATAAGGCTAGTAGCAGCATGATGAGTGGATTTAGGTACGACGATTCTAAGTGAAATAAGTCACACAGAAAAGGACACTTCTCATAAGGTGTCACTTATAGAGGGAATGTAAAAACCGTTACACTTGAACTGAATTACAAAACAGAACAGGGTCACACATGCAGAAAACACACTATGGCTGCTTAACGGGAAAGGTGAGGTGGGGTGATACATAAAACAAGAGTATCAAATTAGCTCAGATACCGTTCCATAAACCCAATATGTAATAGACAAGACCTACTCCTTGCTCAGAGAACTGGACTCAACACGCACGATTCACCGCACAAGAATATATCTGACTAGTAATAATCTTAAAACCTATGTATTGATATCTCTCTGTTAGTGTGTCAAGTGGGTGTAAAGCGGCATAAACACAGCCGTGAAAAGCAGCTAAACCCCATTATAAAAATAAATTAGTTTTAAAAACCCATGAAACAAAGACAGTGAAATAGAGAGAAATTCTTACACAATTCGTTCAGGGGCTGTGATGCAAACTGGATTGACCATATCTAGACCCACAGCTGGATGAGACATAAAGGTGGACACTCTTGGGGCTGAGATGTTTGGTGTGGTTGGGTGAGCAAATGCAGACCCTTTAAAGTAATACTGCGTGCTACCCATCGCATGGTTCCCAAATCTCCAGGTTCAAGGGCATCTTCCTACATCGAAAACATGCATGAGAAACCCAGAAGATGGTACACCGTGTGATGGGGAAGGTTTCTAAAACGCACCTCATTTCTCATCTCCTTGTGCTCGGGTTTGCCATTCCAGCCACTTTACTAGCAATCTCCCTACTTGGAGCATCAGCACCTTTAACCTCCTGTTCCGTACAGGTTGCAATTTGTCCTGAGGATGAACGGGAAGACGGGGAACCAATGAGAGACTAGCTCTTGGTGTTGGGACAGGCACAGGTCACTCTATTTTCCCATCAGGAAGAAGAATTAACCACAGGCTCAGCCTGCCCCCCGGAACCAGAACAGGGCCTGAAGCCATCCTGTGCTTTTGCGGCCAGCTCCCCAAAAAGCGAGTTGTAAAATGGAGCTTCAGGGCACTGCAATTCACAAACCTGCACAGTTATAAATGATAACTCTCGTCCACAAATATATTGAGGGAAGGCAAAGACGAGGAATTGAAATCAAGGCAGAATTGCAGGAAACAGATTTCAGGAGGTAGATTCGAATCGCCTTTAAAGCACATGAAAGCGGCAAAACATTGACAATGATGCCCTTGGCCAAAAAGGGCGTATGCGTTTTTTCCTGAATATATTCAGGAAAAAACGCATACGCCCTTTTTGGCCAACCAAGCAACCTGGAAAGGCAAATCAGCGCTACAAAGAAGTCTCGCTTCCCATCGGTCAAAAGGGCCATGCTGAAAAAAGTGTCAAAACCAGAAAAGCAGGACAGGCCATGGAGAATTGGGAGCCTTGCTACACTGATGGGCGGGATGTAAATTGCCAACAGCCACTCTGGAGAAGTGTACGGTGTGTCCTGAAACATCTAAAAAACACAGCTTAGAGAGCATATGGCACTTCCACGCATGGGGGTATAAAGTGGGAAAATTAAAAATCAGCAAGACACAAGAACCCCAAAGTTTAGGGCTGCTCTGTTGACAAGGACCTCCGCTTCATTCCACCTTCAATATCCCAGGAAAGCGAAAAATGGATACAAAAGTTGTGGTCCTTATGTACAATGGAATATCACTCAGCCATGAAATCAATGTTATAAGGCTAGTAGCAGCATGATGAGTGGATTTAGGTACGACGATTCTAAGTGAAATAAGTCACACAGAAAAGGACACTTCTCATAAGGTGTCACTTATAGAGGGAATGTAAAAACCGTTACACTTGAACTGAATTACAAAACAGAACAGAGTCACACATGCAGAAAACACACTATGGCTGCTTAACGGGAAAGGTGAGGTGGGGTGATACATAAAACAAGAGTATCAAATTAGCTCAGATACCGTTCCATAAACCCAATATGTAATAGACAAGACCTACTCCTTGCTCAGAGAACTGGACTCAACACGCACGATTCACCGCACAAGAATATATCTGACTAGTAATAATCTTAAAACCTATGTATTGATATCTCTCTGTTAGTGTGTCAAGTGGGTGTAAAGCGGCATAAACACAGCCGTGAAAAGCAGCTAAACCCCATTATAAAAATAAATTAGTTTTAAAAACCCAAGAAACAAAGACAGTGAAATAGAGAGAAATTCTTACACAATTCGTTCAGGGGATGTGATGCAAACTGGATTGACCATATCTAGACCCACAGCTGGATGAGACATAAAGGTGGACACTCTTGGGGCTGAGATGTTTGGTGTGGTTGGGTGAGCAAATGCAGACCCTTTAAAGTAATACTGCGTGCTACCCATCGCATGGTTCCCAAATCTCCAGGTTCAAGGGCATCTTCCTACATCGAAAACATGCATGAGAAACCCAGAAGATGGTACACCGTGTGATGGGGAAGGTTTCTAAAACGCACCTCATTTCTCATCTCCTTGTGCTCGGGTTTGCCATTCCAGCCACTTTACTAGCAATCTCCCTACTTGGAGCATCAGCACCTTTAACCTCCTGTTCCGTACAGGTTGCAATTTGTCCTGAGGATGAACGGGAAGACGGGGAACCAATGAGAGACTACCTCTTGGTGTTGGGACAGGCACAGGTCACTCTATTTTCCCATCAGGAAGAAGAATTAACCACAGGCTCAGCCTGCCCCCCGGAACCAGAACAGGGCCTGAAGCCATCCTGTGCTTTTGCGGCCAGCTCCCCAAAAAGCGAGTTGTAAAATGGAGCTTCAGGGCACTGCAATTCACAAACCTGCACAGTTATAAATGATAACTCTCGTCCACAAATATATTGAGGGAAGGCAAAGACGAGGAAATGAAATCAAGGCAGAATTGCAGGAAACAGATTTCAGGAGGTAGATTCGAATCGCCTTTAAAGCACATGAAAAGCGGCAAAACATTGACAATGATGCCCTTGGCCAAAAAGGGCGTATGCGTTTTTTCCTGAATATATTCAGGAAAAAACGCATACGCCCTTTTTGGCCAACCAAGCAACCTGGAAAGGCAAATCAGCGCTACAAAGAAGTCTCGCTTCCCATCGGTCAAAAGGGCCATGCTGAAAAAAGTGTCAAAACCAGAAATGCAGGACAGGCCATGGAGAAATGGGAGCCTTGCTACACTGATGGGCGGGATGTAAATTGCCAACAGCCACTCTGGAGAAGTGTACGGTGTGTCCTGAAACATCTAAAAAACACAGCTTAGAGAGCATAAGGCACTTCCACGCATGGGGGTATAAAGTGGGAAAATTAAAAATCAGCAAGACACAAGAACCCCAAAGTTTAGGGCTGCTCTGTTGACAAGGACCTCCACTTCATTCCACCTTCAATACCCCAGGAAAGCGAAAAATGGATAAAAATGTTGTGGTCCTTATGTACAATGGAATATCACTCAGCCATGAAATCAATGTCATAAGGCTAGTAGCAGCATGATGAGTGGATTTAGGTACGACGCTTCTAAGTGAAATAAGTCACACAAAAAGGACACTTCTCATAAGGTGTCACTTATAGAGGGAATGTAAAAACCGTTACACTTGAACTGAATTACAAAACAGAACAGAGTCACACATGCAGAAAACACACTATGGCTGCTTAACGGGAAAGGTGAGGTGGGGTGATACATAAAACAAGAGTATCAAATTAGCTCAGATACCGTTCCATAAACCCAATATGTAATAGACAAGACCTACTCCTTGCTCAGAGAACTGGACTCAACACGCACGATTCACCGCACAAGAATATATCTGACTAGTAATAATCTTAAAACCTATGTATTGATATCTCTCTGTTAGTGTGTCAAGTGGGTGTAAAGCGGCATAAACACAGCCGTGAAAAGCAGCTAAACCCCATTATAAAAATAAATTAGTTTTAAAAACCCATGAAACAAAGACAGTGAAATAGAGAGAAATTCTTACACAATTCGTTCAGGGGCTGTGATGCAAACTGGATTGACCATATCTAGACCCACAGCTGGATGAGACATAAAGGTGGACACTCTTGGGGCTGAGATGTTTGGTGTGGTTGGGTGAGCAAATGCAGACCCTTTAAAGTAATACTGCGTGCTACCCATCGCATGGTTCCCAAATCTCCAGGTTCAAGGGCATCTTCCTACATCGAAAACATGCATGAGAAACCCAGAAGATGGTACACCGTGTGATGGGGAAGGTTTCTAAAACGCACCTCATTTCTCATCTCCTTGTGCTCGGGTTTGCCATTCCAGCCACTTTACTAGCAATCTCCCTACTTGGAGCATCAGCACCTTTAACCTCCTGTTCCGTACAGGTTGCAATTTGTCCTGAGGATGAACGGGAAGACGGGGAACCAATGAGAGACTAGCTCTTGGTGTTGGGACAGGCACAGGTCACTCTATTTTCCCATCAGGAAGAAGAATTAACCACAGGCTCAGCCTGCCCCCCGGAACCAGAACAGGGCCTGAAGCCATCCTGTGCTTTTGCGGCCAGCTCCCCAAAAAGCGAGTTGTAAAATGGAGCTTCAGGGCACGGCAATTCACAAACCTGCACAGTTATAAATGATAACTCTCGTCCACAAATATATTGAGGGAAGGCAAAGACGAGGAATTGAAATCAAGGCAGAATTGCAGGAAACAGATTTCAGGAGGTAGATTCGAATCGCCTTTAAAGCACATGAAAGCGGCAAAACGTTGACAATGATGCCCTTGGCCAAAAAGGGCGTATGCGTTTTTTCCTGAATATATTCAGGAAAAAACGCATACGCCCTTTTTGGCCAACCAAGCAACCTGGAAAGGCAAATCAGCGCTACAAAGAAGTCTCGCTTCCCATCGGTCAAAAGGGCCATGCTGAAAAAAGTGTCAAAACCAGAAATGCAGGACAGGCCATGGAGAAATGGGAGCCTTGCTACACTGATGGGCGGGATGTAAATTGCCAACAGCCACTCTGGAGAAGTGTACGGTGAGTCCTGAAACATCTAAAAAACACAGCTTAGAGAGCATAAGGCACTTCCACGCATGGGGGTATAAAGTGGGAAAATTAAAAATCAGCAAGACACAAGAACCCCAAAGTTTAGGGCTGCTCTGTTGACAAGGACCTCCACTTCATTCCACCTTCAATACCCCAGGAAAGCGAAAAATGGATAAAAATGTTGTGGTCCTTATGTACAATGGAATATCACTCAGCCATGAAATCAATGTCATAAGGCTAGTAGCAGCATGATGAGTGGATTTAGGTACGACGCTTCTAAGTGAAATAAGTCACACAAAAAGGACACTTCTCATAAGGTGTCACTTATAGAGGGAATGTAAAAACCGTTACACTTGAACTGAATTACAAAACAGAACAGAGTCACACATGCAGAAAACACACTATGGCTGCTTAACGGGAAAGGTGAGGTGGGGTGATACATAAAACAAGAGTATCAAATTAGCTCAGATACCGTTCCATAAACCCAATATGTAATAGACAAGACCTACTCCTTGCTCAGAGAACTGGACTCAACACGCACGATTCACCGCACAAGAATATATCTGACTAGTAATAATCTTAAAACCTATGTATTGATATCTCTCTGTTAGTGTGTCAAGTGGGTGTAAAGCGGCATAAACACAGCCGTGAAAAGCAGCTAAACCCCATTATAAAAATAAATTAGTTTTAAAAACCCATGAAACAAAGACAGTGAAATAGAGAGAAATTCTTACACAATTCGTTCAGGGGCTGTGATGCAAACTGGATTGACCATATCTAGACCCACAGCTGGATGAGACATAAAGGTGGACACTCTTGGGGCTGAGATGTTTGGTGTGGTTGGGTGAGCAAATGCAGACCCTTTAAAGTAATACTGCGTGCTACCCATCGCATGGTTCCCAAATCTCCAGGTTCAAGGGCATCTTCCTACATCGAAAACATGCATGAGAAACCCAGAAGATGGTACACCGTGTGATGGGGAAGGTTTCTAAAACGCACCTCATTTCTCATCTCCTTGTGCTCGGGTTTGCCATTCCAGCCACTTTACTAGCAATCTCCCTACTTGGAGCATCAGCACCTTTAACCTCCTGTTCCGTACAGGTTGCAATTTGTCCTGAGGATGAACGGGAAGATGGGGAACCAATGAGAGACTAGCTCTTGGTGTTGGGACAGGCACAGGTCACTCTATTTTCCCATCAGGAAGAAGAATTAACCACAGGCTCAGCCTGCCCCCCGGAACCAGAACAGGGCCTGAAGCCATCCTGTGCTTTTGCGGCCAGCTCCCCAAAAAGCGAGTTGTAAAATGGAGCTTCAGGGCACGGCAATTCACAAACCTGCACAGTTATAAATGATAACTCTCGTCCACAAATATATTGAGGGAAGGCAAAGACGAGGAATTGAAATCAAGGCAGAATTGCAGGAAACAGATTTCAGGAGGTAGATTCGAATCGCCTTTAAAGCACATGAAAGCGGCAAAACGTTGACAATGATGCCCTTGGCCAAAAAGGGCGTATGCGTTTTTTCCTGAATATATTCAGGAAAAAACGCATACGCCCTTTTTGGCCAACCAAGCAACCTGGAAAGGCAAATCAGCTCTACAAAGAAGTCTCGCTTCCCATCGGTCAAAAGGGCCATGCTGAAAAAAGTGTCAAAACCAGAAATGCAGGACAGGCCATGGAGAAATGGGAGCCTTGCTACACTGATGGGCGGGATGTAAATTGCCAACAGCCACTCTGGAGAAGTGTACGGTGTGTCCTGAAACATCTAAAAAACACAGCTTAGAGAGCATAAGGCACTTCCACGCATGGGGGTATAAAGTGGGAAAATTAAAAATCAGCAAGACACAAGAACCCCAAAGTTTAGGGCTGCTCTGTTGACAAGGACCTCCGCTTCATTCCACCTTCAATATCCCAGGAAAGCGAAAAATGGATACAAAAGTTGTGGTCCTTATGTACAATGGAATATCACTCAGCCATGAAATCAATGTTATAAGGCTAGTAGCAGCATGATGAGTGGATTTAGGTACGACGATTCTAAGTGAAATAAGTCACACAGAAAAGGACACTTCTCATAAGGTGTCACTTATAGAGGGAATGTAAAAACCGTTACACTTGAACTGAATTACAAAACAGAACAGGGTCACACATGCAGAAAACACACTATGGCTGCTTAACGGGAAAGGTGAGGTGGGGTGATACATAAAACAAGAGTATCAAATTAGCTCAGATACCGTTCCATAAACCCAATATGTAATAGACAAGACCTACTCCTTGCTCAGAGAACTGGACTCAACACGCACGATTCACCGCACAAGAATATATCTGACTAGTAATAATCTTAAAACCTATGTATTGATATCTCTCTGTTAGTGTGTCAAGTGGGTGTAAAGCGGCATAAACACAGCCGTGAAAAGCAGCTAAACCCCATTATAAAAATAAATTAGTTTTAAAAACCCATGAAACAAAGACAGTGAAATAGAGAGAAATTCTTACACAATTCGTTCAGGGGCTGTGATGCAAACTGGATTGACCATATCTAGACCCACAGCTGGATGAGACATAAAGGTGGACACTCTTGGGGCTGAGATGTTTGGTGTGGTTGGGTGAGCAAATGCAGACCCTTTAAAGTAATACTGCGTGCTACCCATCGCATGGTTCCCAAATCTCCAGGTTCAAGGGCATCTTCCTACATCGAAAACATGCATGAGAAACCCAGAAGATGGTACACCGTGTGATGGGGAAGGTTTCTAAAACGCACCTCATTTCTCATCTCCTTGTGCTCGGGTTTGCCATTCCAGCCACTTTACTAGCAATCTCCCTACTTGGAGCATCAGCACCTTTAACCTCCTGTTCCATACAGGTTGCAATTTGTCCTGAGGATGAACGGGAAGACGGGGAACCAATGAGAGACTAGCTCTTGGTGTTGGGACAGGCACAGGTCACTCTATTTTCCCATCAGGAAGAAGAATTAACCACAGGCTCAGCCTGCCCCCCGGAACCAGAACAGGGCCTGAAGCCATCCTGTGCTTTTGCGGCCAGCTCCCCAAAAAGCGAGTTGTAAAATGGAGCTTCAGGGCACTGCAATTCACAAACCTGCACAGTTATAAATGATAACTCTCGTCCACAAATATATTGAGGGAAGGCAAAGACGAGGAATTGAAATCAAGGCAGAATTGCAGGAAACAGATTTCAGGAGGTAGATTCGAATCGCCTTTAAAGCACATGAAAGCGGCAAAACATTGACAATGATGCCCTTGGCCAAAAAGGGCGTATGCGTTTTTTCCTGAATATATTCAGGAAAAAACGCATACGCCCTTTTTGGCCAACCAAGCAACCTGGAAAGGCAAATCAGCGCTACAAAGAAGTCTCGCTTCCCATCGGTCAAAAGGGCCATGCTGAAAAAAGTGTCAAAACCAGAAAAGCAGGACAGGCCATGGAGAATTGGGAGCCTTGCTACACTGATGGGCGGGATGTAAATTGCCAACAGCCACTCTGGAGAAGTGTACGGTGTGTCCTGAAACATCTAAAAAACACAGCTTAGAGAGCATATGGCACTTCCACGCATGGGGGTATAAAGTGGGAAAATTAAAAATCAGCAAGACACAAGAACCCCAAAGTTTAGGGCTGCTCTGTTGACAAGGACCTCCGCTTCATTCCACCTTCAATATCCCAGGAAAGCGAAAAATGGATACAAAAGTTGTGGTCCTTATGTACAATGGAATATCACTCAGCCATGAAATCAATGTTATAAGGCTAGTAGCAGCATGATGAGTGGATTTAGGTACGACGATTCTAAGTGAAATAAGTCACACAGAAAAGGACACTTCTCATAAGGTGTCACTTATAGAGGGAATGTAAAAACCGTTACACTTGAACTGAATTACAAAACAGAACAGAGTCACACATGCAGAAAACACACTATGGCTGCTTAACGGGAAAGGTGAGGTGGGGTGATACATAAAACAAGAGTATCAAATTAGCTCAGATACCGTTCCATAAACCCAATATGTAATAGACAAGACCTACTCCTTGCTCAGAGAACTGGACTCAACACGCACGATTCACCGCACAAGAATATATCTGACTAGTAATAATCTTAAAACCTATGTATTGATATCTCTCTGTTAGTGTGTCAAGTGGGTGTAAAGCGGCATAAACACAGCCGTGAAAAGCAGCTAAACCCCATTATAAAAATAAATTAGTTTTAAAAACCCAAGAAACAAAGACAGTGAAATAGAGAGAAATTCTTACACAATTCGTTCAGGGGATGTGATGCAAACTGGATTGACCATATCTAGACCCACAGCTGGATGAGACATAAAGGTGGACACTCTTGGGGCTGAGATGTTTGGTGTGGTTGGGTGAGCAAATGCAGACCCTTTAAAGTAATACTGCGTGCTACCCATCGCATGGTTCCCAAATCTCCAGGTTCAAGGGCATCTTCCTACATCGAAAACATGCATGAGAAACCCAGAAGATGGTACACCGTGTGATGGGGAAGGTTTCTAAAACGCACCTCATTTCTCATCTCCTTGTGCTCGGGTTTGCCATTCCAGCCACTTTACTAGCAATCTCCCTACTTGGAGCATCAGCACCTTTAACCTCCTGTTCCGTACAGGTTGCAATTTGTCCTGAGGATGAACGGGAAGACGGGGAACCAATGAGAGACTACCTCTTGGTGTTGGGACAGGCACAGGTCACTCTATTTTCCCATCAGGAAGAAGAATTAACCACAGGCTCAGCCTGCCCCCCGGAACCAGAACAGGGCCTGAAGCCATCCTGTGCTTTTGCGGCCAGCTCCCCAAAAAGCGAGTTGTAAAATGGAGCTTCAGGGCACTGCAATTCACAAACCTGCACAGTTATAAATGATAACTCTCGTCCACAAATATATTGAGGGAAGGCAAAGACGAGGAAATGAAATCAAGGCAGAATTGCAGGAAACAGATTTCAGGAGGTAGATTCGAATCGCCTTTAAAGCACATGAAAAGCGGCAAAACATTGACAATGATGCCCTTGGCCAAAAAGGGCGTATGCGTTTTTTCCTGAATATATTCAGGAAAAAACGCATACGCCCTTTTTGGCCAACCAAGCAACCTGGAAAGGCAAATCAGCGCTACAAAGAAGTCTCGCTTCCCATCGGTCAAAAGGGCCATGCTGAAAAAAGTGTCAAAACCAGAAATGCAGGACAGGCCATGGAGAAATGGGAGCCTTGCTACACTGATGGGCGGGATGTAAATTGCCAACAGCCACTCTGGAGAAGTGTACGGTGTGTCCTGAAACATCTAAAAAACACAGCTTAGAGAGCATAAGGCACTTCCACGCATGGGGGTATAAAGTGGGAAAATTAAAAATCAGCAAGACACAAGAACCCCAAAGTTTAGGGCTGCTCTGTTGACAAGGACCTCCACTTCATTCCACCTTCAATACCCCAGGAAAGCGAAAAATGGATAAAAATGTTGTGGTCCTTATGTACAATGGAATATCACTCAGCCATGAAATCAATGTCATAAGGCTAGTAGCAGCATGATGAGTGGATTTAGGTACGACGCTTCTAAGTGAAATAAGTCACACAAAAAGGACACTTCTCATAAGGTGTCACTTATAGAGGGAATGTAAAAACCGTTACACTTGAACTGAATTACAGAACAGAACAGTGTCACACATGCAGAAAACACACTATGGCTGCTTAACGGGAAAGGTGAGGTGGGGTGATACATAAAACAAGAGTTTCGAATTAGCTCAGATACCGTTCCATAAACCCAATATGTAATAGACAAGACCTACTCCTTGCTCAGAGAACTGGACTCAACATGCCCGATTCAACGCACAAGAATATATCTGACTAGTAATAATCTTAAAACCTATGGATTGATATCTCTCTGTTAGTGTGTCAAGTGGGTGTAAAGCGGCATAAACACAGCCGTGAAAAGCAGCTAAACCCCATTATAAAAGTAAATTAGTTTTAAAAACCCATGAAACAAAGACAGTGAAAGAGAGAGAAATTCTTACACAATTCGTTCAGGGGCTGTGATGCAACCTGGATTGACCATATCTAGACCCACAGCTGGATGAGACATAAGGGTGGACACTCTTGGGGCTGAGAGGTTTGGTGTGGTTGGGTGAGCAAACGCAGACCCTTTAAAGTAATACTGCGTGCTACCCATCGCATGGTTCCCAAATCTCCAAGTTCAAGGGCATCTTCCTACATCGAAAACATGCATGAGAAACCCAGAAGATGGTACACCGTGTGATGGGGAAAGTTTCTAAAACGCACCTCATTTCTCATCTCCTTGTGCTCGGGTTTGCCATTCCAGCCACTTTACTAGCAATCTCCCTACTTGGAGCATCAGCACCTTTAACCTCCTGTTCCGTACAGGTTGCAATTTGTCCTGAGGATGAACGGGAAGACGGGGAACCAATGAGAGACTAGCTCTTGGTGTTGGGACAGGCACAGGTCACTCTATTTTCCCATCAGTAAGAAGAATTAACCACAGGCTCAGCCTGACCCCCGGAACCAGAACAGGGCCTGAAACAATCCTGTGCTTTTGCTGCCAGCTCCCCAAAAAGCGAGTTGTAAAATCGAGCTTCAGGGCACTGCAATTCACAAACCTGCACAGTTATAAATGATAACTCTCGTCCACAAATATATTGAGGGAAGGCAAAGACGAGGAATTGAAATCAAGGCAGAATTGCAGGAAACAGATTTCAGGAGGTAGATTCGAATCGCCTTTAAAGCACATGAAAGCGGCAAAACATTGACAATGATGCCCTTGGCCAAAAAGGGCGTATGCGTTTTTTCCTGAATATATTCAGGAAAAAACGCATACGCCCTTTTTGGCCAACCAAGCAACCTGGAAAGGCAAATCAGCGCTACAAAGAAGTCTCGCTTCCCATCGGTCAAAAGGGCCATGCTGAAAAAAGTGTCAAAACCAGAAATGCAGGACAGGCCATGGAGAAATGGGAGCCTTGCTACACTGATGGGCGGGATGTAAATTGCCAACAGCCACTCTGGAGAAGTGTACGGTGTGTCCTGAAACATCTAAAAAACACAGCTTAGAGAGCATAGGGCACTTCCACGCATGGGGGTATAAAGTGGGAAAATTGAAAATCAGCAAGACACAAGAACCCCAAAGTTTAGGGCTGCTCTGTTGACAAGGACCTCCGCTTCATTCCACCTTCAATATCCCAGGAAAGCGAAAAATGGATACAAAAGTTGTGGTCCTTATGTACAATGGAATATCACTCAGCCATGAAATCAGTGTCATAAGGCTAGTAGCAGCATGATGAGTGGATTTAGGTACGACGATTCTAAGTGAAATAAGTCACACAGAAAAGGACACTTCTCATAAGGTGTCACTTATAGAGGGAATGTAAAAACCGTTACACTTGAACTGAATTACAAAACAGAACAGAGTCACACATGCAGAAAACACACTATGGCTGCTTAACGGGAAAGGTGAGGTGGGGTGATACATAAAACAAGAGTATCAAATTAGCTCAGATACCGTTCCATAAACCCAATATGTAATAGACAAGACCTACTCCTTGCTCAGAGAACTGGACTCAACACGCCCGATTCACCGCACAAGAATATATCTGACTAGTAATAATCTTAAAACCTATGTATTGATATCTCTCTGTTAGTGTGTCAAGTGGGTGTAAAGTGGCATAAACACAGCCGTGAAAAGCAGCTAAACCCCATTAAAAAAATAAATTACTTTTAAAAACCCATGAAAGAAAGACAGTGAAAGAGAGAGAAATTCTTACACAATTCGTTCACGGGCTGTGATGCAACCTGGATGGACCATATCTAGACCCACAGCTGGATGAGACATAAGGGTGGACACTCTTGGGGCTGAGAGGTTTGGTGAGGTTGGGTGTGCAAACGCAGACCCTTTAAAGTAATACTGCGTGCTACCCATCTCATGGGTCCCAAATCTCCAGGTTCAAGGGCATCTTCCTACATCGAAAACATGATTGAGAAACCCAGAAGATGGTACACCATGTGATGGGGAAAGGTTTCTAAAACGCACCTCATTTCTCATCTCCTTGTTCTCGGGTTCGCCATTCCAGCCACTTTAGTAGCAATCTCCCTACTTGGAGCATCAGCACCTTTAACCTCCTGTTCCGTACAGGTTGCAATTTGTCCTGAGGATGAACGGGAAGACGGGGAACCAATGAGAGACTAGCTCTTGGTGTTGGGACAGGCACAGGTCACTCTATTTTCCCATCAGGAAGAAGAATTAACCACAGGCTCAGCCTGCCCCCCGGAACCAGAACAGGGCCTGAAGCCATCCTGTGCTTTTGCGGCCAGCTCCCCAAAAATCGAGTTGTAAAATGGATCTTCAGGGCACTGCAATTCACAAACCTGCACAGTTATAAATGATAACTCTCGTCCACAAATATATTGAGGGAAGGCAAAGACGAGGAATTGAAATCAAGGCAGAATTGCAGGAAACAGATTTCAGGAGGTAGATTCGAATCGCCTTTAAAGCACATGAAAGCGGCAAAACGTTGACAATGATGCCCTTGGCCAAAAAGGGCGTATGCCTTTTTTCCTGAATATATTCAGGAAAAAACGCATACGCCCTTTTTGGCCAACCAAGCAACCTGGAAAGGCAAATCAGCGCTACAAAGAAGTCTCGCTTCCCATCGGTCAAAAGGGCAATGCTGAAAAAAGTGTCAAAACCAGAAATGCAGGACAGGCCATGGAGAAATGGGAGCCTTGCTACACTGATGGGCGGGATGTAAATTGCCAACAGCCACTCTGGAGAAGTGTACGGTGTGTCCTGAAACATCTAAAAAACACAGCTTAGAGAGCATAAGGCACTTCCACGCATGGGGGTATAAAGTGGGAAAATTAAAAATCAGCAAGACACAAGCACCCCAAAGTTTAGGGCTGCTCTGTTGACAAGGACCTCCGCTTCATTCCACCTTCAATATCCCAGGAAAGCGAAAAATGGATACAAAAGTTGTGGTCCTTATGTACAATGGAATATCACTCAGCCATGAAATCAATGTTATAAGGCTAGTAGCAGCATGATGAGTGGATTTAGGTACGACGATTCTAAGTGAAATAAGTCACACAGAAAAGGACACTTCTCATAAGGTGTCACTTATAGAGGGAATGTAAAAACCGTTACACTTGAACTGAATTACAAAACAGAACAGAGTCACACATGCAGAAAACACACTATGGCTGCTTAACGGGAAAGGTGAGGTGGGGTGATACATAAAACAAGAGTTTCAAATTAGCTCAGATACCGTTCCATAAACCCAATATGTAATAGACAAGACCTACTCCTTGCTCAGAGAACTGGACTCAACACGCACGATTCACCGCACAAGAATATATCTGACTAGTAATAATCTTAAAACCTATGGATTGATATCTCTCTGTTAGTGTGTCAAGTGGGTGTAAAGCGGCATAAACACAGCCGTGAAAAGCAGCTAAACCCCATTATAAAAATAAATTAGTTTTAAAAACCCATGAAACAAAGACAGTGAAAGAGAGAGAAATTCTTACACAATTCGTTCAGGGGCTGTGATGCAACCTGGATTGACCATATCTAGACCCACAGCTGGATGAGACATAAGGGTGGACACTCTTGGGGCTGAGAGGTTTGGTGTGGTTGGGTGAGCAAACGCAGACCCTTTAAAGTAATACTGCGTGCTACCCATCGCATGGTTCCCAAATCTCCAGGTTCAAGGGCATCTTCCTACATCGAAAACATGCATGAGAAACCCAGAAGATGGTACACCGTGTGATGGGGAAGGTTTCTAAAACGCATCTCATTTCTCATCTCCTTGTGCTCGGGTTCGCCATTCCAGCCACTTTACTAGCAATCTCCCTACTTGGAGCATCAGCACCTTTAACCTCCTGTTCCGTACAGGTTGCAATTTGTCCTGAGGATGAACGGGAAGACGGGGAACCAATGAGAGACTAGCTCTTGGTGTTGGGACAGGCACAGGTCACTCTATTTTCCCATCAGGAAGAAGAATTAACCACAGGCTCAGCCTGCCCCCCGGAACCAGAACAGGGCCTGAAGCCATCCTGTGCTTTTGCGGCCAGCTCCCCAAAAAGCGAGTTGTAAAATGGAGCTTCAGGGCACTGCAATTCACAAACCTGCACAGTTATAAATGATAACTCTCGTCCACAAATATATTGAGGGAAGGCAAAGACGAGGAATTGAAATCAAGGCAGAATTGCAGGAAACAGATTTCAGGAGGTAGATTCGAATCGCCTTTAAAGCACATGAAAGCGGCAAAACGTTGACAATGATGCCCTTGGCCAAAAAGGGCGTATGCGTTTTTTCCTGAATATATTCAGGAAAAAACGCATACGCCCTTTTTGGCCAACCAAGCAACCTGGAAAGGCAAATCAGCGCTACAAAGAAGTCTCGCTTCCCATCGGTCAAAAGGGCCATGCTGAAAAAAGTGTCAAAACCAGAAATGCAGGACAGGCCATGGAGAAATGGGAGCCTTGCTACACTGATGGGCGGGATGTAAATTGCCAACAGCCACTCTGGAGAAGTGTACGGTGTGTCCTGAAACATCTAAAAAACACAGCTTAGAGAGCATAAGGCACTTCCACGCATGGGGGTATAAAGTGGGAAAATTAAAAATCAGCAAGACACAAGCACCCCAAAGTTTAGGGCTGCTCTGTTGACAAGGACCTCCGCTTCATTCCACCTTCAATATCCCAGGAAAGCGAAAAATGGATACAAAAGTTGTGGTCCTTATGTACAATGGAATATCACTCAGCCATGAAATCAATGTTATAAGGCTAGTAGCAGCATGATGAGTGGATTTAGGTACGACGATTCTAAGTGAAATAAGTCACACAGAAAAGGACACTTCTCATAAGGTGTCACTTATAGAGGGAATGTAAAAACCGTTACACTTGAACTGAATTACAAAACAGAACAGAGTCACACATGCAGAAAACACACTATGGCTGCTTAACGGGAAAGGTGAGGTGGGGTGATACATAAAACATGAGTTTCAAATTAGCTCAGATACCGTTCCATAAACCCAATATGTAATAGACAAGACCTACTCCTTGCTCAGAGAACTGGACTCAACACGCACGATTCACCGCACAAGAATATATCTGACTAGTAATAATCTTAAAACCTATGGATTGATATCTCTCTGTTAGTGTGTCAAGTGGGTGTAAAGCGGCATAAACACAGCCGTGAAAAGCAGCTAAACCCCATTATAAAAATAAATTAGTTTAAAAAACCCATGAAACAAAGACAGTGAAAGAGAGAGAAATTCTTACACAATTCGTTCAGGGGCTGTGATGCAACCTGGATTGACCATATCTAGACCCACAGCTGGATGAGACATAAGGGTGGACACTCTTGGGGCTGAGAGGTTTGGTGTGGTTGGGTGAGCAAACGCAGACCCTTTAAAGTAATACTGCGTGCTACCCATCGCATGGTTCCCAAATCTCCAGGTTCAAGGGCATCTTCCTACATCGAAAACATGCATGAGAAACCCAGAAGATGGTACACCGTGTGATGGGGAAGGTTTCTAAAACGCACCTCATTTCTCATCTCCTTGTGCTCGGGTTCGCCATTCCAGCCACTTTAGTAGCAATCTCCCTACTTGGAGCATCACCACCTTTAACCTCCTGTTCCGTACAGGTTGCAATTTGTCCTGAGGATGAACGGGAAGACGGGGAACCAATGAGAGACTAGCTCTTGGTGTTGGGACAGGCACAGGTCACTCTATTTTCCCATCAGGAAGAAGAATTAACCACAGGCTCAGCCTGCCCCCCGGAACCAGAACAGGGCCTCAAGCCATCCTGTGCTTTTGCGGCCAGCTCCCCAAAAAGCGAGTTGTAAAATGGAGCTTCAGGGCACTGCAATTCACAAACCTGCACAGTTATAAATGATAACTCTCGTCCACAAATATATTGAGGGAAGGCAAAGACGAGGAATTGAAATCAAGGCAGAATTGCAGGAAACAGATTTCAGGAGGTAGATTCAAATCGCCTTTAAAGCACATGAAAGCGGCAAAACATTGACAATGATGCCCTTGGCCAAAAAGGGCGTATGCGTTTTTTCCTGAATATATTCAGGAAAAAACGCATACGCCCTTTTTGGCCAACCAAGCAACCTGGAAAGGCAAATCAGCGCTACAAAGAAGTCTCGCTTCCCATCGGTCAAAAGGGCCATGCTGAAAAAAGTGTCAAAACCAGAAAAGCAGGACAGGCCATGGAGAATTGGGAGCCTTGCTACACTGATGGGCGGGATGTAAATTGCCAACAGCCACTCTGGAGAAGTGTACGGTGTGTCCTGAAACATCTAAAAAACACAGCTTAGAGAGCATATGGCACTTCCACGCATGGGGGTATAAAGTGGGAAAATTAAAAATCAGCAAGACACAAGCACCCCAAAGTTTAGGGCTGCTCTGTTGACAAGGACCTCCGCTTCATTCCACCTTCAATATCCCAGGAAAGCGAAAAATGGATACAAAAGTTGTGGTCCTTATGTACAATGGAATATCACTCAGCCATGAAATCAATGTTATAAGGCTAGTAGCAGCATGATGAGTGGATTTAGGTACGACGATTCTAAGTGAAATAAGTCACACAGAAAAGGACACTTCTCATAAGGTGTCACTTATAGAGGGAATGTAAAAACCGTTACACTTGAACTGAATTACAAAACAGAACAGAGTCACACATGCAGAAAACACACTATGGCTGCTTAACGGGAAAGGTGAGGTGGGGTGATACATAAAACAAGAGTTTCAAATTAGCTCAGATACCGTTCCATAAACCCAATATGTAATAGACAAGACCTACTCCTTGCTCAGAGAACTTGACTCAACACGCACGATTCACCGCACAAGAATATATCTGACTAGTAATAATCTTAAAACCTATGTATTGATATCTCTCTGTTAGTGTGTCAAGTGGGTGTAAAGCGGCATAAACACAGCCGTGAAAAGCAGCTAAACCCCATTATAAAAATAAATTAGTTTTAAAAACCCATGAAACAAAGACAGTGAAAGAGAGAGAAATTCTTACACAATTCGTTCAGGGGCTGTGATGCAACCTGGATGGACCATATCTAGACCCACAGCTGGATGAGACATAAGGGTGGACACTCTTGGGGCTGAGAGGTTTGGTGTGGTTGGGTGAGCAAACGCAGACCCTTTAAAGTAATACTGCGTGCTACCCATCGCATGGGTCCCAAATCTCCAGGTTCAAGGGCATCTTCCTACATCGAAAACATGCATGAGAAACCCAGAAGATGGTACACCGTGTGATGGGGAAGGTTTCTAAAACGCACCTCATTTCTCATCTCCTTGTGCTCGGGTTCGCCATTCCAGCCACTTTACTAGCAATCTCCCTACTTGGAGCATCAGCACCTTTAACCTCCTGTTCCGTACAGGTTGCAATTTGTCCTGAGGATGAACGGGAAGACGGGGAACCAATGAGAGACTAGCTCTTGGTGTTGGGACAGGCACAGGTCACTCTATTTTCCCATCAGGAAGAAGAATTAACCACAGGCTCAGCTTGCCCCCCGGAACCAGAACAGGGCCTGAAGCCATCCTGTGCTTTTGCGGCCAGCTCCCCAAAAAGCGAGTTGTAAAATGGAGCTTCAGGGCACTGCAATTCACAAACCTGCACAGTTATAAATGATAACTCTCGTCCACAAATATATTGAGGGAAGGCAAAGACGAGGAATTGAAATCAAGGCAGAATTGCAGAAAACAGATTTCAGGAGGTAGATTCGAATCGCCTTTAAAGCACATGAAAAGCGGCAAAACGTTGACAATGATGCCCTTGGCCAAAAAGGGCGTATGCGTTTTTTCCTGAATATATTCAGGAAAAAACGCATACGCCCTTTTTGGCCAACCAAGCAACCTGGAAAGGCAAATCAGCGCTACAAAGAAGTCTCGCTTCCCATCGGTCAAAAGGGCCATGCTGAAAAAAGTGCCAAAATCCAGAAATGAAGGACAGGCCATGGAGAAATGGGAGCCTTGCTACACTGATGGGCGGGATGTAAATTGCCAACAGCCACTCTGGAGAAGTGTACGGTGTGTCCTGAAACATCTAAAAAACACACCTTAGAGAGCATAAGGCACTTCCACGCATGGGGGTATAAAGTGGGAAAATTAAAAATCAGCAAGACACAAGCACCCCAAAGTTTAGGGCTGCTCTGTTGACAAGGACCTCCACTTCATTCCACCTTAAATATCCCAGGAAAGCGAAAAATGGATACAAAAGTTGTGGTCCTTATGTACAATGGAATATCACTCAGCCATGAAATCAATGTTATAAGGCTAGTAGCAGCATGATGAGTGGATTTAGGTACGACGATTCTAAGTGAAATAAGTCACACAGAAAAGGACACTTCTCATAAGGTGTCACTTATAGACGTAATGTAAAAACCGTTACACTTGAACTGAATTACAAAACAGAACAGAGTCACACATGCAGAAAACACACTATGGCTGCTTTACGGGAAAGGTGAGGTGGGGTGATACATAAAACAAGAGTATCAAATTAGCTCAGATACCGTTCCATAAACCCAATATGTAATAGACAAGACCTACTCCTTGCTCAAAGAACTGGACTCAACATGCTCGATTCACCACACAAGAATATATCTGACTAGTAATAATCTTAAAACCTATGTATTGATATCTCTCTGTTAGTGTGTCAAGTGGGTGTAAAGCGGCATAAACACAGCCGTGAAAAGCAGCTAAACCCCATTATAAAAATAAATTACTTTTAAAAACCCATGAAAGAAAGACAGTGAAAGAGAGAGAAATTCTTACACAATTCGTTCACGGGCTGTGATGCAACCTGGATGGACCATATCTAGACCCACAGCTGGATGAGACATAAGGGTGGACACTCTTGGGGCTGAGAGGTTTGGTGAGGTTGGGTGAGCAAACGCAGACCCTTTAAAGTAATACTGCGTGCTACCCATCGCATGGGTCCCAAATCTCCAGGTTCAAGGGCATCTTCCTACATCGAAAACATGATTGAGAAACCCAGAAGATGGTACACCATGTGATGGGGAAAGGTTTCTAAAACGCACCTCATTTCTCATCTCCTTGTGCTCGGGTTCGCCATTCCAGCCACTTTAGTAGCAATCTCCCTACTTGGAGCATCAGCACCTTTAACCTCCTGTTCCGTACAGGTTGCAATTTGTCCTGAGGATGAACGGGAAGACGGGGAACCAATGAGAGACTAGCTCTTGGTGTTGGGACAGGCACAGGTCACTCTATTTTCCCATCAGGAAGAAGAATTAACCACAGGCTCAGCCTGCCCCCCGGAACCAGAACAGGGCCTGAAGCCATCCTGTGCTTTTGCGGCCAGCTCCCCAAAAAGCGAGTTGTAAAATGGAGCTTCAGGGCACTGCAATTCACAAACCTGCACAGTTATAAATGATAACTCTCGTCCACAAATATATTGAGGGAAGGCAAAGACGAGGAATTGAAATCAAGGCAGAATTGCAGGAAACAGATTTCAGGAGGTAGATTCGAATCGCCTTTAAAGCACATGAAAGCGGCAAAACATTGACAATGATGCCCTTGGCCAAAAAGGGCGTATGCGTTTTTTCCTGAATATATTCAGGAAAAAACGCATACGCCCTTTTTGGCCAACCAAGCAACCTGGAAAGGCAAATCAGCGCTACAAAGAAGTCTCGCTTCCCATCGGTCAAAAGGGCCATGCTGAAAAAAGTGTCAAAACCAGAAATGCAGGACAGGCCATGGAGAAATGGGAGCCTTGCTACACTGATGGGCGGGATGTAAATTGCCAACAGCCACTCTGGAGAAGTGTACGGTGTGTCCTGAAACATCTAAAAAACACAGCTTAGAGAGCATAGGGCACTTCCACGCATGGGGGTATAAAGTGGGAAAATTGAAAATCAGCAAGACACAAGAACCCCAAAGTTTAGGGCTGCTCTGTTGACAAGGACCTCCGCTTCATTCCACCTTCAATATCCCAGGAAAGCGAAAAATGGATACAAAAGTTGTGGTCCTTATGTACAATGGAATATCACTCAGCCATGAAATCAGTGTTATAAGGCTAGTAGCAGCATGATGAGTGGATTTAGGTACGACGATTCTAAGTGAAATAAGTCACACAGAAAAGGACACTTCTCATAAGGTGTCACTTATAGAGGGAATGTAAAAACCGTTACACTTGAACTGAATTACAAAACAGAACAGAGTCACACATGCAGAAAACACACTATGGCTGCTTAACGGGAAAGGTGAGGTGGGGTGATACATAAAACAAGAGTATCAAATTAGCTCAGATACCGTTCCATAAACCCAATATGTAATAGACAAGACCTACTCCTTGCTCAGAGAACTGGACTCAACACGCACGATTCACCGCACAAGAATATATCTGACTAGTAATAATCTTAAAACCTATGTATTGATATCTCTCTGTTAGTGTGTCAAGTGGGTGTAAAGCGGCATAAACACAGCCGTGAAAAGCAGCTAAACCCCATTATAAAAATAAATTAGTTTTAAAAACCCATGAAACAAAGACAGTGAAATAGAGAGAAATTCTTACACAATTCGTTCAGGGGCTGTGATGCAAACTGGATTGACCATATCTAGACCCACAGCTGGATGAGACATAAAGGTGGACACTCTTGGGGCTGAGATGTTTGGTGTGGTTGGGTGAGCAAATGCAGACCCTTTAAAGTAATACTGCGTGCTACCCATCGCATGGTTCCCAAATCTCCAGGTTCAAGGGCATCTTCCTACATCGAAAACATGCATGAGAAACCCAGAAGATGGTACACCGTGTGATGGGGAAGGTTTCTAAAACGCACCTCATTTCTCATCTCCTTGTGCTCGGGTTTGCCATTCCAGCCACTTTACTAGCAATCTCCCTACTTGGAGCATCAGCACCTTTAACCTCCTGTTCCGTACAGGTTGCAATTTGTCCTGAGGATGAACGGGAAGACGGGGAACCAATGAGAGACTAGCTCTTGGTGTTGGGACAGGCACAGGTCACTCTATTTTCCCATCAGGAAGAAGAATTAACCACAGGCTCAGCCTGCCCCCCGGAACCAGAACAGGGCCTGAAGCCATCCTGTGCTTTTGCGGCCAGCTCCCCAAAAAGCGAGTTGTAAAATGGAGCTTCAGGGCACTGCAATTCACAAACCTGCACAGTTATAAATGATAACTCTCGTCCACAAATATATTGAGGGAAGGCAAAGACGAGGAATTGAAATCAAGGCAGAATTGCAGGAAACAGATTTCAGGAGGTAGATTCGAATCGCCTTTAAAGCACATGAAAGCGGCAAAACATTGACAATGATGCCCTTGGCCAAAAAGGGCGTATGCGTTTTTTCCTGAATATATTCAGGAAAAAACGCATACGCCCTTTTTGGCCAACCAAGCAACCTGGAAAGGCAAATCAGCGCTACAAAGAAGTCTCGCTTCCCATCGGTCAAAAGGGCCATGCTGAAAAAAGTGTCAAAACCAGAAATGCAGGACAGGCCATGGAGAAATGGGAGCCTTGCTACACTGATGGGCGGGATGTAAATTGCCAACAGCCACTCTGGAGAAGTGTACGGTGTGTCCTGAAACATCTAAAAAACACAGCTTAGAGAGCATAAGGCACTTCCACGCATGGGGGTATAAAGTGGGAAAATTAAAAATCAGCAAGACACAAGAACCCCAAAGTTTAGGGCTGCTCTGTTGACAAGGACCTCCGCTTCATTCCACCTTCAATATCCCAGGAAAGCGAAAAATGGATACAAAAGTTGTGGTCCTTATGTACAATGGAATATCACTCAGCCATGAAATCAATGTTATAAGGCTAGTAGCAGCATGATGAGTGGATTTAGGTACGACGATTCTAAGTGAAATAAGTCACACAGAAAAGGACACTTCTCATAAGGTGTCACTTATAGAGGGAATGTAAAAACCGTTACACTTGAACTGAATTACAAAACAGAACAGGGTCACACATGCAGAAAACACACTATGGCTGCTTAACGGGAAAGGTGAGGTGGGGTGATACATAAAACAAGAGTATCAAATTAGCTCAGATACCGTTCCATAAACCCAATATGTAATAGACAAGACCTACTCCTTGCTCAGAGAACTGGACTCAACACGCACGATTCACCGCACAAGAATATATCTGACTAGTAATAATCTTAAAACCTATGTATTGATATCTCTCTGTTAGTGTGTCAAGTGGGTGTAAAGCGGCATAAACACAGCCGTGAAAAGCAGCTAAACCCCATTATAAAAATAAATTAGTTTTAAAAACCCATGAAACAAAGACAGTGAAATAGAGAGAAATTCTTACACAATTCGTTCAGGGGCTGTGATGCAAACTGGATTGACCATATCTAGACCCACAGCTGGATGAGACATAAAGGTGGACACTCTTGGGGCTGAGATGTTTGGTGTGGTTGGGTGAGCAAATGCAGACCCTTTAAAGTAATACTGCGTGCTACCCATCGCATGGTTCCCAAATCTCCAGGTTCAAGGGCATCTTCCTACATCGAAAACATGCATGAGAAACCCAGAAGATGGTACACCGTGTGATGGGGAAGGTTTCTAAAACGCACCTCATTTCTCATCTCCTTGTGCTCGGGTTTGCCATTCCAGCCACTTTACTAGCAATCTCCCTACTTGGAGCATCAGCACCTTTAACCTCCTGTTCCGTACAGGTTGCAATTTGTCCTGAGGATGAACGGGAAGACGGGGAACCAATGAGAGACTAGCTCTTGGTGTTGGGACAGGCACAGGTCACTCTATTTTCCCATCAGGAAGAAGAATTAACCACAGGCTCAGCCTGCCCCCCGGAACCAGAACAGGGCCTGAAGCCATCCTGTGCTTTTGTGGCCAGCTCCCCAAAAAGCGAGTTGTAAAATGGAGCTTCAGGGCACGGCAATTCACAAACCTGCACAGTTATAAATGATAACTCTCGTCCACAAATATATTGAGGGAAGGCAAAGACGAGGAATTGAAATCAAGGCAGAATTGCAGGAAACAGATTTCAGGAGGTAGATTCGAATCGCCTTTAAAGCACATGAAAGCGGCAAAACATTGACAATGATGCCCTTGGCCAAAAAGGGCGTATGCGTTTTTTCCTGAATATATTCAGGAAAAAACGCATACGCCCTTTTTGGCCAACCAAGCAACCTGGAAAGGCAAATCAGCGCTACAAAGAAGTCTCGCTTCCCATCGGTCAAAAGGGCCATGCTGAAAAAAGTGTCAAAACCAGAAATGCAGGACAGGCCATGGAGAAATGGGAGCCTTGCTACACTGATGGGCGGGATGTAAATTGCCAACAGCCACTCTGGAGAAGTGTACGGTGTGTCCTGAAACATCTAAAAAACACAGCTTAGAGAGCATAAGGCACTTCCACGCATGGGGGTATAAAGTGGGAAAATTAAAAATCAGCAAGACACAAGAACCCCAAAGTTTAGGGCTGCTCTGTTGACAAGGACCTCCGCTTCATTCCACCTTCAATATCCCAGGAAAGCGAAAAATGGATACAAAAGTTGTGGTCCTTATGTACAATGGAATATCACTCAGCCATGAAATCAATGTTATAAGGCTAGTAGCAGCATGATGAGTGGATTTAGGTACGACGATTCTAAGTGAAATAAGTCACACAGAAAAGGACACTTCTCATAAGGTGTCACTTATAGAGGGAATGTAAAAACCGTTACACTTGAACTGAATTACAAAACAGAACAGGGTCACACATGCAGAAAACACACTATGGCTGCTTAACGGGAAAGGTGAGGTGGGGTGATACATAAAACAAGAGTATCAAATTAGCTCAGATACCGTTCCATAAACCCAATATGTAATAGACAAGACCTACTCCTTGCTCAGAGAACTGGACTCAACACGCACGATTCACCGCACAAGAATATATCTGACTAGTAATAATCTTAAAACCTATGTATTGATATCTCTCTGTTAGTGTGTCAAGTGGGTGTAAAGCGGCATAAACACAGCCGTGAAAAGCAGCTAAACCCCGTTATAAAAATAAATTAGTTTTAAAAACCCATGAAACAAAGACAGTGAAATAGAGAGAAATTCTTACACAATTCGTTCAGGGGCTGTGATGCAAACTGGATTGACCATATCTAGACCCACAGCTGGATGAGACATAAAGGTGGACACTCTTGGGGCTGAGATGTTTGGTGTGGTTGGGTGAGCAAATGCAGACCCTTTAAAGTAATACTGCGTGCTACCCATCGCATGGTTCCCAAATCTCCAGGTTCAAGGGCATCTTCCTACATCGAAAACATGCATGAGAAACCCAGAAGATGGTACACCGTGTGATGGGGAAGGTTTCTAAAACGCACCTCATTTCTCATCTCCTTGTGCTCGGGTTTGCCATTCCAGCCACTTTACTAGCAATCTCCCTACTTGGAGCATCAGCACCTTTAACCTCCTGTTCCGTACAGGTTGCAATTTGTCCTGAGGATGAACGGGAAGACGGGGAACCAATGAGAGACTAGCTCTTGGTGTTGGGACAGGCACAGGTCACTCTATTTTCCCATCAGGAAGAAGAATTAACCACAGGCTCAGCCTGCCCCCCGGAACCAGAACAGGGCCTGAAGCCATCCTGTGCTTTTGCGGCCAGCTCCCCAAAAAGCGAGTTGTAAAATGGAGCTTCAGGGCACGGCAATTCACAAACCTGCACAGTTATAAATGATAACTCTCGTCCACAAATATATTGAGGGAAGGCAAAGACGAGGAATTGAAATCAAGGCAGAATTGCAGGAAACAGATTTCAGGAGGTAGATACGAATCGCCTTTAAAGCACATGAAAGCGGCAAAACGTTGACAATGATGCCCTTGGCCAAAAAGGGCGTATGCGTTTTTTCCTGAATATATTCAGGAAAAAACGCATACGCCCTTTTTGGCCAACCAAGCAACCTGGAAAGGCAAATCAGCGCTACAAAGAAGTCTCGCTTCCCATCGGTCAAAAGGGCCATGCTGAAAAAAGTGTCAAAACCAGAAATGCAGGACAGGCCATGGAGAAATGGGAGCCTTGCTACACTGATGGGCTGGATGTAAATTGCCAACAGCCACTCTGGAGAAGTGTACGGTGTGTCCTGAAACATCTAAAAAACACAGCTTAGAGAGCATAAGGCACTTCCACGCATGGGGGTATAAAGTGGGAAAATTAAAAATCAGCAAGACACAAGAACCCCAAAGTTTAGGGCTGCTCTGTTGACAAGGACCTCCGCTTCATTCCACCTTCAATATCCCAGGAAAGCGAAAAATGGATACAAAAGTTGTGGTCCTTATGTACAATGGAATATCACTCAGCCATGAAATCAATGTTATAAGGCTAGTAGCAGCATGATGAGTGGATTTAGGTACGACGATTCTAAGTGAAATAAGTCACACAGAAAAGGACACTTCTCATAAGGTGTCACTTATAGAGGGAATGTAAAAACCGTTACACTTGAACTGAATTACAAAACAGAACAGAGTCACACATGCAGAAAACACACTATGGCTGCTTAACGGGAAAGGTGAGGTGGGGTGATACATAAAACAAGAGTATCAAATTAGCTCAGATACCGTTCCATAAACCCAATATGTAATAGACAAGACCTACTCCTTGCTCAGAGAACTGGACTCAACACGCACGATTCACCGCACAAGAATATATCTGACTAGTAATAATCTTAAAACCTATGTATTGATATCTCTCTGTTAGTGTGTCAAGTGGGTGTAAAGCGGCATAAACACAGCCGTGAAAAGCAGCTAAACCCCATTATAAAAATAAATTAGTTTTAAAAACCCATGAAACAAAGACAGTGAAATAGAGAGAAATTCTTACACAATTCGTTCAGGGGCTGTGATGCAAACTGGATTGACCATATCTAGACCCACAGCTGGATGAGACATAAAGGTGGACACTCTTGGGGCTGAGATGTTTGGTGTGGTTGGGTGAGCAAATGCAGACCCTTTAAAGTAATACTGCGTGCTACCCATCGCATGGTTCCCAAATCTCCAGGTTCAAGGGCATCTTCCTACATCGAAAACATGCATGAGAAACCCAGAAGATGGTACACCGTGTGATGGGGAAGGTTTCTAAAACGCACCTCATTTCTCATCTCCTTGTGCTCGGGTTTGCCATTCCAGCCACTTTACTAGCAATCTCCCTACTTGGAGCATCAGCACCTTTAACCTCCTGTTCCGTACAGGTTGCAATTTGTCCTGAGGATGAACGGGAAGACGGGGAACCAATGAGAGACTAGCTCTTGGTGTTGGGACAGGCACAGGTCACTCTATTTTCCCATCAGGAAGAAGAATTAACCACAGGCTCAGCCTGCCCCCCGGAACCAGAACAGGGCCTGAAGCCATCCTGTGCTTTTGCGGCCAGCTCCCCAAAAAGCGAGTTGTAAAATGGAGCTTCAGGGCACTGCAATTCACAAACCTGCACAGTTATAAATGATAACTCTCGTCCACAAATATATTGAGGGAAGGCAAAGACGAGGAATTGAAATCAAGGCAGAATTGCAGGAAACAGATTTCAGGAGGTAGATTCGAATCGCCTTTAAAGCACATGAAAGCGGCAAAACATTGACAATGATGCCCTTGGCCAAAAAGGGCGTATGCGTTTTTTCCTGAATATATTCAGAAAAAACGCATACGCCCTTTTTGGCCAACCAAGCAACCTGGAAAGGCAAATCAGCGCTACAAAGAAGTCTCGCTTCCCATCGGTCAAAAGGGCCATGCTGAAAAAAGTGTCAAAACCAGAAATGCAGGACAGGCCATGGAGAAATGGGAGCCTTGCTACACTGATGGGCGGGATGTAAATTGCCAACAGCCACTCTGGAGAAGTGTACGGTGTGTCCTGAAACATCTAAAAAACACAGCTTAGAGAGCATAAGGCACTTCCACGCATGGGGGTATAAAGTGGGAAAATTAAAAATCAGCAAGACACAAGAACCCCAAAGTTTAGGGCTGCTCTGTTGACAAGGACCTCCGCTTCATTCCACCTTCAATATCCCAGGAAAGCGAAAAATGGATACAAAAGTTGTGGTCCTTATGTACAATGGAATATCACTCAGCCATGAAATCAATGTTATAAGGCTAGTAGCAGCATGATGAGTGGATTTAGGTACGACGATTCTAAGTGAAATAAGTCACACAGAAAAGGACACTTCTCATAAGGTGTCACTTATAGAGGGAATGTAAAAACCGTTACACTTGAACTGAATTACAAAACAGAACAGGGTCACACATGCAGAAAACACACTATGGCTGCTTAACGGGAAAGGTGAGGTGGGGTGATACATAAAACAAGAGTATCAAATTAGCTCAGATACCGTTCCATAAACCCAATATGTAATAGACAAGACCTACTCCTTGCTCAGAGAACTGGACTCAACACGCACGATTCACCGCACAAGAATATATCTGACTAGTAATAATCTTAAAACCTATGTATTGATATCTCTCTGTTAGTGTGTCAAGTGGGTGTAAAGCGGCATAAACACAGCCGTGAAAAGCAGCTAAACCCCGTTATAAAAATAAATTAGTTTTAAAAACCCATGAAACAAAGACAGTGAAATAGAGAGAAATTCTTACACAATTCGTTCAGGGGCTGTGATGCAAACTGGATTGACCATATCTAGACCCACAGCTGGATGAGACATAAAGGTGGACACTCTTGGGGCTGAGATGTTTGGTGTGGTTGGGTGAGCAAATGCAGACCCTTTAAAGTAATACTGCGTGCTACCCATCGCATGGTTCCCAAATCTCCAGGTTCAAGGGCATCTTCCTACATCGAAAACATGCATGAGAAACCCAGAAGATGGTACACCGTGTGATGGGGAAGGTTTCTAAAACGCACCTCATTTCTCATCTCCTTGTGCTCGGGTTTGCCATTCCAGCCACTTTACTAGCAATCTCCCTACTTGGAGCATCAGCACCTTTAACCTCCTGTTCCGTACAGGTTGCAATTTGTCCTGAGGATGAACGGGAAGACGGGGAACCAATGAGAGACTAGCTCTTGGTGTTGGGACAGGCACAGGTCACTCTATTTTCCCATCAGGAAGAAGAATTAACCACAGGCTCAGCCTGCCCCCCGGAACCAGAACAGGGCCTGAAGCCATCCTGTGCTTTTGCGGCCAGCTCCCCAAAAAGCGAGTTGTAAAATGGAGCTTCAGGGCACGGCAATTCACAAACCTGCACAGTTATAAATGATAACTCTCGTCCACAAATATATTGAGGGAAGGCAAAGACGAGGAATTGAAATCAAGGCAGAATTGCAGGAAACAGATTTCAGGAGGTAGATACGAATCGCCTTTAAAGCACATGAAAGCGGCAAAACGTTGACAATGATGCCCTTGGCCAAAAAGGGCGTATGCGTTTTTTCCTGAATATATTCAGGAAAAAACACATACGCCCTTTTTGGCCAACCAAGCAACCTGGAAAGGCAAATCAGCGCTACAAAGAAGTCTCGCTTCCCATCGGTCAAAAGGGCCATGCTGAAAAAAGTGTCAAAACCAGAAATGCAGGACAGGCCATGGAGAAATGGGAGCCTTGCTACACTGATGGGCTGGATGTAAATTGCCAACAGCCACTCTGGAGAAGTGTACGGTGTGTCCTGAAACATCTAAAAAACACAGCTTAGAGAGCATAAGGCACTTCCACGCATGGGGGTATAAAGTGGGAAAATTAAAAATCAGCAAGACACAAGAACCCCAAAGTTTAGGGCTGCTCTGTTGACAAGGACCTCCGCTTCATTCCACCTTCAATATCCCAGGAAAGCGAAAAATGGATACAAAAGTTGTGGTCCTTATGTACAATGGAATATCACTCAGCCATGAAATCAATGTTATAAGGCTAGTAGCAGCATGATGAGTGGATTTAGGTACGACGATTCTAAGTGAAATAAGTCACACAGAAAAGGACACTTCTCATAAGGTGTCACTTATAGAGGGAATGTAAAAACCGTTACACTTGAACTGAATTACAAAACAGAACAGAGTCACACATGCAGAAAACACACTATGGCTGCTTAACGGGAAAGGTGAGGTGGGGTGATACATAAAACAAGAGTATCAAATTAGCTCAGATACCGTTCCATAAACCCAATATGTAATAGACAAGACCTACTCCTTGCTCAGAGAACTGGACTCAACACGCACGATTCACCGCACAAGAATATATCTGACTAGTAATAATCTTAAAACCTATGTATTGATATCTCTCTGTTAGTGTGTCAAGTGGGTGTAAAGCGGCATAAACACAGCCGTGAAAAGCAGCTAAACCCCATTATAAAAATAAATTAGTTTTAAAAACCCATGAAACAAAGACAGTGAAATAGAGAGAAATTCTTACACAATTCGTTCAGGGGCTGTGATGCAAACTGGATTGACCATATCTAGACCCACAGCTGGATGAGACATAAAGGTGGACACTCTTGGGGCTGAGATGTTTGGTGTGGTTGGGTGAGCAAATGCAGACCCTTTAAAGTAATACTGCGTGCTACCCATCGCATGGTTCCCAAATCTCCAGGTTCAAGGGCATCTTCCTACATCGAAAACATGCATGAGAAACCCAGAAGATGGTACACCGTGTGATGGGGAAGGTTTCTAAAACGCACCTCATTTCTCATCTCCTTGTGCTCGGGTTTGCCATTCCAGCCACTTTACTAGCAATCTCCCTACTTGGAGCATCAGCACCTTTAACCTCCTGTTCCGTACAGGTTGCAATTTGTCCTGAGGATGAACGGGAAGACGGGGAACCAATGAGAGACTAGCTCTTGGTGTTGGGACAGGCACAGGTCACTCTATTTTCCCATCAGGAAGAAGAATTAACCACAGGCTCAGCCTGCCCCCCGGAACCAGAACAGGGCCTGAAGCCATCCTGTGCTTTTGCGGCCAGCTCCCCAAAAAGCGAGTTGTAAAATGGAGCTTCAGGGCACTGCAATTCACAAACCTGCACAGTTATAAATGATAACTCTCGTCCACAAATATATTGAGGGAAGGCAAAGACGAGGAATTGAAATCAAGGCAGAATTGCAGGAAACAGATTTCAGGAGGTAGATTCGAATCGCCTTTAAAGCACATGAAAGCGGCAAAACATTGACAATGATGCCCTTGGCCAAAAAGGGCGTATGCGTTTTTTCCTGAATATATTCAGAAAAAACGCATACGCCCTTTTTGGCCAACCAAGCAACCTGGAAAGGCAAATCAGCGCTACAAAGAAGTCTCGCTTCCCATCGGTCAAAAGGGCCATGCTGAAAAAAGTGTCAAAACCAGAAATGCAGGACAGGCCATGGAGAAATGGGAGCCTTGCTACACTGATGGGCGGGATGTAAATTGCCAACAGCCACTCTGGAGAAGTGTACGGTGTGTCCTGAAACATCTAAAAAACACAGCTTAGAGAGCATAAGGCACTTCCACGCATGGGGGTATAAAGTGGGAAAATTAAAAATCAGCAAGACACAAGAACCCCAAAGTTTAGGGCTGCTCTGTTGACAAGGACCTCCGCTTCATTCCACCTTCAATATCCCAGGAAAGCGAAAAATGGATACAAAAGTTGTGGTCCTTATGTACAATGGAATATCACTCAGCCATGAAATCAATGTTATAAGGCTAGTAGCAGCATGATGAGTGGATTTAGGTACGACGATTCTAAGTGAAATAAGTCACACAGAAAAGGACACTTCTCATAAGGTGTCACTTATAGAGGGAATGTAAAAACCGTTACACTTGAACTGAATTACAAAACAGAACAGGGTCAAACATGCAGAAAACACACTATGGCTGCTTAACGGGAAAGGTGAGGTGGGGTGATACATAAAACAAGAGTATCAAATTAGCTCAGATACCGTTCCATAAACCCAATATGTAATAGACAAGACCTACTCCTTGCTCAGAGAACTGGACTCAACACGCACGATTCACCGCACAAGAATATATCTGACTAGTAATAATCTTAAAACCTATGTATTGATATCTCTCTGTTAGTGTGTCAAGTGGGTGTAAAGCGGCATAAACACAGCCGTGAAAAGCAGCTAAACCCCATTATAAAAATAAATTAGTTTTAAAAACCCATGAAACAAAGACAGTGAAATAGAGAGAAATTCTTACACAATTCGTTCAGGGGCTGTGATGCAAACTGGATTGACCATATCTAGACCCACAGCTGGATGAGACATAAAGGTGGACACTCTTGGGGCTGAGATGTTTGGTGTGGTTGGGTGAGCAAATGCAGACCCTTTAAAGTAATACTGCGTGCTACCCATCGCATGGTTCCCAAATCTCCAGGTTCAAGGGCATCTTCCTACATCGAAAACATGCATGAGAAACCCAGAAGATGGTACACCGTGTGATGGGGAAGGTTTCTAAAACGCACCTCATTTCTCATCTCCTTGTGCTCGGGTTTGCCATTCCAGCCACTTTACTAGCAATCTCCCTACTTGGAGCATCAGCACCTTTAACCTCCTGTTCCGTACAGGTTGCAATTTGTCCTGAGGATGAACGGGAAGACGGGGAACCAATGAGAGACTAGCTCTTGGTGTTGGGACAGGCACAGGTCACTCTATTTTCCCATCAGGAAGAAGAATTAACCACAGGCTCAGCCTGCCCCCCGGAACCAGAACAGGGCCTGAAGCCATCCTGTGCTTTTGCGGCCAGCTCCCCAAAAAGCGAGTTGTAAAATGGAGCTTCAGGGCACTGCAATTCACAAACCTGCACAGTTATAAATGATAACTCTCGTCCACAAATATATTGAGGGAAGGCAAAGACGAGGAATTGAAATCAAGGCAGAATTGCAGGAAACAGATTTCAGGAGGTAGATTCGAATCGCCTTTAAAGCACATGAAAGCGGCAAAACATTGACAATGATGCCCTTGGCCAAAAAGGGCGTATGCGTTTTTTCCTGAATATATTCAGGAAAAAACGCATACGCCCTTTTTGGCCAACCAAGCAACCTGGAAAGGCAAATCAGCGCTACAAAGAAGTCTCGCTTCCCATCGGTCAAAAGGGCCATGCTGAAAAAAGTGTCAAAACCAGAAAAGCAGGACAGGCCATGGAGAATTGGGAGCCTTGCTACACTGATGGGCGGGATGTAAATTGCCAACAGCCACTCTGGAGAAGTGTACGGTGTGTCCTGAAACATCTAAAAAACACAGCTTAGAGAGCATATGGCACTTCCACGCATGGGGGTATAAAGTGGGAAAATTAAAAATCAGCAAGACACAAGCACCCCAAAGTTTAGGGCTGCTCTGTTGACAAGGACCTCCGCTTCATTCCACCTTCAATATCCCAGGAAAGCGAAAAATGGATACAAAAGTTGTGGTCCTTATGTACAATGGAATATCACTCAGCCATGAAATCAATGTTATAAGGCTAGTAGCAGCATGATGAGTGGATTTAGGTACGACGATTCTAAGTGAAATAAGTCACACAGAAAAGGACACTTCTCTTAAGGTGTCACTTATAGAGGGAATGTAAAAACCGTTACACTTGAACTGAATTACAAAACAGAACAGAGTCACACATGCAGAAAACACACTATGGCTGCTTAACGGGAAAGGTGAGGTGGGGTGATACATAAAACAAGAGTTTCAAATTAGCTCAGATACCGTTCCATAAACCCAATATGTAATAGACAAGACCTACTCCTTGCTCAGAGAACTTGACTCAACACGCACGATTCACCGCACAAGAATATATCTGACTAGTAATAATCTTAAAACCTATGTATTGATATCTCTCTGTTAGTGTGTCAAGTGGGTGTAAAGCGGCATAAACACAGCCGTGAAAAGCAGCTAAACCCCATTATAAAAATAAATTAGTTTTAAAAACCCATGAAACAAAGACAGTGAAAGAGAGAGAAATTCTTACACAATTCGTTCAGGGGCTGTGATGCAACCTGGATGGACCATATCTAGACCCACAGCTGGATGAGACATAAGGGTGGACACTCTTGGGGCTGAGAGGTTTGGTGTGGTTGGGTGAGCAAACGCAGACCCTTTAAAGTAATACTGCGTGCTACCCATCGCATGGGTCCCAAATCTCCAGGTTCAAGGGCATCTTCCTACATCGAAAACATGCATGAGAAACCCAGAAGATGGTACACCGTGTGATGGGGAAGGTTTCTAAAACGCACCTCATTTCTCATCTCCTTGTGCTCGGGTTCGCCATTCCAGCCACTTTACTAGCAATCTCCCTACTTGGAGCATCAGCACCTTTAACCTCCTGTTCCGTACAGGTTGCAATTTGTCCTGAGGATGAACGGGAAGACGGGGAACCAATGAGAGACTAGCTCTTGGTGTTGGGACAGGCACAGGTCACTCTATTTTCCCATCAGGAAGAAGAATTAACCACAGGCTCAGCTTGCCCCCCGGAACCAGAACAGGGCCTGAAGCCATCCTGTGCTTTTGCGGCCAGCTCCCCAAAAAGCGAGTTGTAAAATGGAGCTTCAGGGCACTGCAATTCAGAAACCTGCACAGTTATAAATGATAACTCTCGTCCACAAATATATTGAGGGAAGGCAAAGACGAGGAATTGAAATCAAGGCAGAATTGCAGGAAACAGATTTCAGGAGGTAGATTCGAATCGCCTTTAAAGCACATGAAAAGCGGCAAAACGTTGACAATGATGCCCTTGGCCAAAAAGGGCGTATGCGTTTTTTCCTGAATATATTCAGGAAAAAACGCATACGCCCTTTTTGGCCAACCAAGCAACCTGGAAAGGCAAATCAGCGCTACAAAGAAGTCTCGCTTCCCATCGGTCAAAAGGGCCATGCTGAAAAAAGTGCCAAAATCCAGAAATGAAGGACAGGCCATGGAGAAATGGGAGCCTTGCTACACTGATGGGCGGGATGTAAATTGCCAACAGCCACTCTGGAGAAGTGTACGGTGTGTCCTGAAACATCTAAAAAACACACCTTAGAGAGCATAAGGCACTTCCACGCATGGGGGTATAAAGTGGGAAAATTAAAAATCAGCAAGACACAAGCACCCCAAAGTTTAGGGCTGCTCTGTTGACAAGGACCTCCACTTCATTCCACCTTAAATATCCCAGGAAAGCGAAAAATGGATACAAAAGTTGTGGTCCTTATGTACAATGGAATATCACTCAGCCATGAAATCAATGTTATAAGGCTAGTAGCAGCATGATGAGTGGATTTAGGTACGACGATTCTAAGTGAAATAAGTCACACAGAAAAGGACACTTCTCATAAGGTGTCACTTATAGAGGGAATGTAAAAACCGTTACACTTGAACTGAATTACAAAACAGAACAGAGTCACACATGCAGAAAACACACTATGGCTGCTTTACGGGAAAGGTGAGGTGGGGTGATACATAAAACAAGAGTATCAAATTAGCTCAGATACCGTTCCATAAACCCAATATGTAATAGACAAGACCTACTCCTTGCTCAAAGAACTGGACTCAACATGCCCGATTCACCACACAAGAATATATCTGACTAGTAATAATCTTAAAACCTATGTATTGATATCTCTCTGTTAGTGTGTCAAGTGGGTGTAAAGCGGCATAAACACAGCCGTGAAAAGCAGCTAAACCCCATTATAAAAATAAATTACTTTTAAAAACCCATGAAAGAAAGACAGTGAAAGAGAGAGAAATTCTTACACAATTCGTTCACGGGCTGTGATGCAACCTGGATGGACCATATCTAGACCCACAGCTGGATGAGACATAAGGGTGGACACTCTTGGGGCTGAGAGGTTTGGTGAGGTTGGGTGAGCAAACGCAGACCCTTTAAAGTAATACTGCGTGCTACCCATCGCATGGGTCCCAAATCTCCAGGTTCAAGGGCATCTTCCTACATCGAAAACATGATTGAGAAACCCAGAAGATGGTACACCATGTGATGGGGAAAGGTTTCTAAAACGCACCTCATTTCTCATCTCCTTGTGCTCGGGTTCGCCATTCCAGCCACTTTAGTAGCAATCTCCCTACTTGGAGCATCAGCACCTTTAACCTCCTGTTCCGTACAGGTTGCAATTTGTCCTGAGGATGAACGGGAAGACGGGGAACCAATGAGAGACTAGCTCTTGGTGTTGGGACAGGCACAGGTCACTCTATTTTCCCATCAGGAAGAAGAATTAACCACAGGCTCAGCCTGCCCCCCGGAACCAGAACAGGGCCTGAAGCCATCCTGTGCTTTTGCAGCCAGCTCCCCAAAAAGCGAGTTGTAAAATGGAGCTTCAGGGCACTGCAATTCACAAACCTGCACAGTTATAAATGATAACTCTCGTCCACAAATATATTGAGGGAAGGCAAAGACGAGGAATTGAAATCAAGGCAGAATTGCAGGAAACAGATTTCAGGAGGTAGATTCGAATCGCCTTTAAAGCACATGAAAGCGGCAAAACATTGACAATGATGCCCTTGACCAAAAAGGGCGTATGCGTTTTTTCCTGAATATATTCAGGAAAAAACGCATACGCCCTTTTTGGCCAACCAAGCAACCTGGAAAGGCAAATCAGCGCTACAAAGAAGTCTCGCTTCCCATCGGTCAAAAGGGCCATGCTGAAAAAAGTGTCAAAACCAGAAATGCAGGACAGGCCATGGAGAAATGGGAGCCTTGCTACACTGATGGGCGGGATGTAAATTGCCAACAGCCACTCTGGAGAAGTGTACGGTGTGTCCTGAAACATCTAAAAAACACAGCTTAGAGAGCATAGGGCACTTCCACGCATGGGGGTATAAAGTGGGAAAATTGAAAATCAGCAAGACACAAGAACCCCAAAGTTTAGGGCTGCTCTGTTGACAAGGACCTCCGCTTCATTCCACCTTCAATATCCCAGGAAAGCGAAAAATGGATACAAAAGTTGTGGTCCTTATGTACAATGGAATATCACTCAGCCATGAAATCAGTGTTATAAGGCTAGTAGCAGCATGATGAGTGGATTTAGGTACGACGATTCTAAGTGAAATAAGTCACACAGAAAAGGACACTTCTCATAAGGTGTCACTTATAGAGGGAATGTAAAAACCGTTACACTTGAACTGAATTACAAAACAGAACAGAGTCACACATGCAGAAAACACACTATGGCTGCTTAACGGGAAAGGTGAGGTGGGGTGATACATAAAACAAGAGTATCAAATTAGCTCAGATACCGTTCCATAAACCCAATATGTAATAGACAAGACCTACTCCTTGCTCAGAGAACTGGACTCAACACGCACGATTCACCGCACAAGAATATATCTGACTAGTAATAATCTTAAAACCTATGTATTGATATCTCTCTGTTAGTGTGTCAAGTGGGTGTAAAGCGGCATAAACACAGCCGTGAAAAGCAGCTAAACCCCATTATAAAAATAAATTAGTTTTAAAAACCCATGAAACAAAGACAGTGAAAGAGAGAGAAATTCTTACACAATTCGTTCAGGGGCTGTGATGCAACCTGGATGGACCATATCTAGACCCACAGCTGGATGAGACATAAGGGTGGACACTCTTGGGGCTGAGAGGTTTGGTGTGGTTGGGTGAGCAAACGCAGACCCTTTAAAGTAATACTGCGTGCTACCCATCGCATGGGTCCCAAATCTCCAGGTTCAAGGGCATCTTCCTACATCGAAAACATGCATGAGAAACCCAGAAGATGGTACACCGTGTGATGGGGAAGGTTTCTAAAACGCACCTCATTTCTCATCTCCTTGTGCTCGGGTTCGCCATTCCAGCCACTTTACTAGCAATCTCCCTACTTGGAGCATCAGCACCTTTAACCTCCTGTTCCGTACTGGTTGCAATTTGTCCTGAGGATGAACGGGAAGACGGGGAACCAATGAGAGACTAGCTCTTGGTGTTGGGACAGGCACAGGTCACTCTATTTTCCCATCAGGAAGAAGAATTAACCACAGGCTCAGCTTGCCCCCCGGAACCAGAACAGGGCCTGAAGCCATCCTGTGCTTTTGCGGCCAGCTCCCCAAAAAGCGAGTTGTAAAATGGAGCTTCAGGGCACTGCAATTCAGAAACCTGCACAGTTATAAATGATAACTCTCGTCCACAAATATATTGAGGGAAGGCAAAGACGAGGAATTGAAATCAAGGCAGAATTGCAGGAAACAGATTTCAGGAGGTAGATTCGAATCGCCTTTAAAGCACATGAAAAGCGGCAAAACGTTGACAATGATGCCCTTGGCCAAAAAGGGCGTATGCGTTTTTTCCTGAATATATTCAGGAAAAAACGCATACGCCCTTTTTGGCCAACCAAGCAACCTGGAAAGGCAAATCAGCGCTACAAAGAAGTCTCGCTTCCCATCGGTCAAAAGGGCCATGCTGAAAAAAGTGCCAAAATCCAGAAATGAAGGACAGGCCATGGAGAAATGGGAGCCTTGCTACACTGATGGGCGGGATGTAAATTGCCAACAGCCACTCTGGAGAAGTGTACGGTGTGTCCTGAAACATCTAAAAAACACACCTTAGAGAGCATAAGGCACTTCCACGCATGGGGGTATAAAGTGGGAAAATTAAAAATCAGCAAGACACAAGCACCCCAAAGTTTAGGGCTGCTCTGTTGACAAGGACCTCCACTTCATTCCACCTTAAATATCCCAGGAAAGCGAAAAATGGATACAAAAGTTGTGGTCCTTATGTACAATGGAATATCACTCAGCCATGAAATCAATGTTATAAGGCTAGTAGCAGCATGATGAGTGGATTTAGGTACGACGATTCTAAGTGAAATAAGTCACACAGAAAAGGACACTTCTCATAAGGTGTCACTTATAGAGGGAATGTAAAAACCGTTACACTTGAACTGAATTACAAAACAGAACAGAGTCACACATGCAGAAAACACACTATGGCTGCTTTACGGGAAAGGTGAGGTGGGGTGATACATAAAACAAGAGTATCAAATTAGCTCAGATACCGTTCCATAAACCCAATATGTAATAGACAAGACCTACTCCTTGCTCAAAGAACTGGACTCAACATGCCCGATTCACCACACAAGAATATATCTGACTAGTAATAATCTTAAAACCTATGTATTGATATCTCTCTGTTAGTGTGTCAAGTGGGTGTAAAGCGGCATAAACACAGCCGTGAAAAGCAGCTAAACCCCATTATAAAAATAAATTACTTTTAAAAACCCATGAAAGAAAGACAGTGAAAGAGAGAGAAATTCTTACACAATTCGTTCACGGGCTGTGATGCAACCTGGATGGACCATATCTAGACCCACAGCTGGATGAGACATAAGGGTGGACACTCTTGGGGCTGAGAGGTTTGGTGAGGTTGGGTGAGCAAACGCAGACCCTTTAAAGTAATACTGCGTGCTACCCATCGCATGGGTCCCAAATCTCCAGGTTCAAGGGCATCTTCCTACATCGAAAACATGATTGAGAAACCCAGAAGATGGTACACCATGTGATGGGGAAAGGTTTCTAAAACGCACCTCATTTCTCATCTCCTTGTGCTCGGGTTCGCCATTCCAGCCACTTTAGTAGCAATCTCCCTACTTGGAGCATCAGCACCTTTAACCTCCTGTTCCGTACAGGTTGCAATTTGTCCTGAGGATGAACGGGAAGACGGGGAACCAATGAGAGACTAGCTCTTGGTGTTGGGACAGGCACAGGTCACTCTATTTTCCCATCAGGAAGAAGAATTAACCACAGGCTCAGCCTGCCCCCCGGAACCAGAACAGGGCCTGAAGCCATCCTGTGCTTTTGCAGCCAGCTCCCCAAAAAGCGAGTTGTAAAATGGAGCTTCAGGGCACTGCAATTCACAAACCTGCACAGTTATAAATGATAACTCTCGTCCACAAATATATTGAGGGAAGGCAAAGACGAGGAATTGAAATCAAGGCAGAATTGCAGGAAACAGATTTCAGGAGGTAGATTCGAATCGCCTTTAAAGCACATGAAAGCGGCAAAACATTGACAATGATGCCCTTGACCAAAAAGGGCGTATGCGTTTTTTCCTGAATATATTCAGGAAAAAACGCATACGCCCTTTTTGGCCAACCAAGCAACCTGGAAAGGCAAATCAGCGCTACAAAGAAGTCTCGCTTCCCATCGGTCAAAAGGGCCATGCTGAAAAAAGTGTCAAAACCAGAAATGCAGGACAGGCCATGGAGAAATGGGAGCCTTGCTACACTGATGGGCGGGATGTAAATTGCCAACAGCCACTCTGGAGAAGTGTACGGTGTGTCCTGAAACATCTAAAAAACACAGCTTAGAGAGCATAGGGCACTTCCACGCATGGGGGTATAAAGTGGGAAAATTGAAAATCAGCAAGACACAAGAACCCCAAAGTTTAGGGCTGCTCTGTTGACAAGGACCTCCGCTTCATTCCACCTTCAATATCCCAGGAAAGCGAAAAATGGATACAAAAGTTGTGGTCCTTATGTACAATGGAATATCACTCAGCCATGAAATCAGTGTTATAAGGCTAGTAGCAGCATGATGAGTGGATTTAGGTACGACGATTCTAAGTGAAATAAGTCACACAGAAAAGGACACTTCTCATAAGGTGTCACTTATAGAGGGAATGTAAAAACCGTTACACTTGAACTGAATTACAAAACAGAACAGAGTCACACATGCAGAAAACACACTATGGCTGCTTAACGGGAAAGGTGAGGTGGGGTGATACATAAAACAAGAGTATCAAATTAGCTCAGATACCGTTCCATAAACCCAATATGTAATAGACAAGACCTACTCCTTGCTCAGAGAACTGGACTCAACACGCACGATTCACCGCACAAGAATATATCTGACTAGTAATAATCTTAAAACCTATGTATTGATATCTCTCTGTTAGTGTGTCAAGTGGGTGTAAAGCGGCATAAACACAGCCGTGAAAAGCAGCTAAACCCCATTATAAAAATAAATTAGTTTTAAAAACCCATGAAACAAAGACAGTGAAATAGAGAGAAATTCTTACACAATTCGTTCAGGGGCTGTGATGCAAACTGGATTGACCATATCTAGACCCACAGCTGGATGAGACATAAAGGTGGACACTCTTGGGGCTGAGATGTTTGGTGTGGTTGGGTGAGCAAATGCAGACCCTTTAAAGTAATACTGCGTGCTACCCATCGCATGGTTCCCAAATCTCCAGGTTCAAGGGCATCTTCCTACATCGAAAACATGCATGAGAAACCCAGAAGATGGTACACCGTGTGATGGGGAAGGTTTCTAAAACGCACCTCATTTCTCATCTCCGTGTGCTCGGGTTTGCCATTCCAGCCACTTTACTAGCAATCTCCCTACTTGGAGCATCAGCACCTTTAACCTCCTGTTCCGTACAGGTTGCAATTTGTCCTGAGGATGAACGGGAAGACGGGGAACCAATGAGAGACTAGCTCTTGGTGTTGGGACAGGCACAGGTCACTCTATTTTCCCATCAGGAAGAAGAATTAACCACAGGCTCAGCCTGCCCCCCGGAACCAGAACAGGGCCTGAAGCCATCCTGTGCTTTTGCGGCCAGCTCCCCAAAAAGCGAGTTGTAAAATGGAGCTTCAGGGCACTGCAATTCACAAACCTGCACAGTTATAAATGATAACTCTCGTCCACAAATATATTGAGGGAAGGCAAAGACGAGGAATTGAAATCAAGGCAGAATTGCAGGAAACAGATTTCAGGAGGTAGATTCGAATCGCCTTTAAAGCACATGAAAGCGGCAAAACATTGACAATGATGCCCTTGGCCAAAAAGGGCGTATGCGTTTTTTCCTGAATATATTCAGGAAAAAACGCATACGCCCTTTTTGGCCAACCAAGCAACCTGGAAAGGCAAATCAGCGCTACAAAGAAGTCTCGCTTCCCATCGGTCAAAAGGGCCATGCTGAAAAAAGTGTCAAAACCAGAAATGCAGGACAGGCCATGGAGAAATGGGAGCCTTGCTACACTGATGGGCGGGATGTAAATTGCCAACAGCCACTCTGGAGAAGTGTACGGTGTGTCCTGAAACATCTAAAAAACACAGCTTAGAGAGCATAAGGCACTTCCACGCATGGGGGTATAAAGTGGGAAAATTAAAAATCAGCAAGACACAAGAACCCCAAAGTTTAGGGCTGCTCTGTTGACAAGGACCTCCGCTTCATTCCACCTTCAATATCCCAGGAAAGCGAAAAATGGATACAAAAGTTGTGGTCCTTATGTACAATGGAATATCACTCAGCCATGAAATCAATGTTATAAGGCTAGTAGCAGCATGATGAGTGGATTTAGGTACGACGATTCTAAGTGAAATAAGTCACACAGAAAAGGACACTTCTCATAAGGTGTCACTTATAGAGGGAATGTAAAAACCGTTACACTTGAACTGAATTACAAAACAGAACAGAGTCACACATGCAGAAAACACACTATGGCTGCTTAACGGGAAAGGTGAGGTGGGGTGATACATAAAACAAGAGTATCAAATTAGCTCAGATACCGTTCCATAAACCCAATATGTAATAGACAAGACCTACTCCTTGCTCAGAGAACTGGACTCAACACGCACGATTCACTGCACAAGAATATATCTGACTAGTAATAATCTTAAAACCTATATATTGATATCTCTCTGTTAGTGTGTCAAGTGGGTGTAAAGCGGCATAAACACAGCCGTGAAAAGCAGCTAAACCCCATTATAAAAATAAATTAGTTTTAAAAACCCATGAAACAAAGACAGTGAAATAGAGAGAAATTCTTACACAATTCGTTCAGGGGCTGTGATGCAAACTGGATTGACCATATCTAGACCCACAGCTGGATGAGACATAAAGGTGGACACTCTTGGGGCTGAGATGTTTGGTGTGGTTGGGTGAGCAAATGCAGACCCTTTAAAGTAATACTGCATGCTACCCATCGCATGGTTCCCAAATCTCCAGGTTCAAGGGCATCTTCCTACATCGAAAACATGCATGAGAAACCCAGAAGATGGTACACCGTGTGATGGGGAAGGTTTCTAAAACGCACCTCATTTCTCATCTCCTTGTGCTCGGGTTTGCCATTCCAGCCACTTTACTAGCAATCTCCCTACTTGGAGCATCAGCACCTTTAACCTCCTGTTCCGTACAGGTTGCAATTTGTCCTGAGGATGAACGGGAAGACAGGGAACCAATGAGAGACTAGCTCTTGGTGTTGGGACAGGCACAGGTCACTCTATTTTCCCATCAGGAAGAAGAATTAACCACAGGCTCAGCCTGCCCCCCGGAACCAGAACAGGGCCTGAAGCCATCCTGTGCTTTTGCGGCCAGCTCCCCAAAAAGCGAGTTGTAAAATGGAGCTTCAGGGCACTGCAATTCACAAACCTGCACAGTTATAAATGATAACTCTCGTCCACAAATATATTGAGGGAAGGCAAAGACGAGGAATTGAAATCAAGGCAGAATTGCAGGAAACAGATTTCAGGAGGTAGATTCGAATCGCCTTTAAAGCACATGAAAGCGGCAAAACATTGACAATGATGCCCTTGGCCAAAAAGGGCGTATGCGTTTTTTCCTGAATATATTCAGGAAAAAACGCATACGCCCTTTTTGGCCAACCAAGCAACCTGGAAAGGCAAATCAGCGCTACAAAGAAGTCTCGCTTCCCATCGGTCAAAAGGGCCATGCTGAAAAAAGTGTCAAAACCAGAAATGCAGGACAGGCCATGGAGAAATTGGAGCCTTGCTACACTGATGGGCGGGATGTAAATTGCCAACAGCCACTCTGGAGAAGTGTACGGTGTGTCCTGAAACATCTAAAAAACACAGCTTAGAGAGCATAAGGCACTTCCACGCATGGGGGTATAAAGTGGGAAAATTAAAAATCAGCAAGACACAAGAACCCCAAAGTTTAGGGCTGCTCTGTTGACAAGGACCTCCGCTTCATTCCACCTTCAATATCCCAGGAAAGCGAAAAATGGATACAAAAGTTGTGGTCCTTATGTACAATGGAATATCACTCAGCCATGAAATCAATGTTATAAGGCTAGTAGCAGCATGATGAGTGGATTTAGGTACGACGATTCTAAGTGAAATAAGTCACACAGAAAAGGACACTTCTCATAAGGTGTCACTTATAGAGGGAATGTAAAAACCGTTACACTTGAACTGAATTACAAAACAGAACAGAGTCACACATGCAGAAAACACACTATGGCTGCTTAACGGGAAAGGTGAGGTGGGGTGATACATAAAACAAGAGTATCAAATTAGCTCAGATACCGTTCCATAAACCCAATATGTAATAGACAAGACCTACTCCTTGCTCAGAGAACTGGACTCAACACGCACGATTCACCGCACAAGAATATATCTGACTAGTAATAATCTTAAAACCTATGTATTGATATCTCTCTGTTAGTGTGTCAAGTGGGTGTAAAGCGGCATAAACACAGCCGTGAAAAGCAGCTAAACCCCATTATAAAAATAAATTAGTTTTAAAAACCCATGAAACAAAGACAGTGAAATAGAGAGAAATTCTTACACAATTCGTTCAGGGGCTGTGATGCAAACTGGATTGACCATATCTAGACCCACAGCTGGATGAGACATAAAGGTGGACACTCTTGGGGCTGAGATGTTTGGTGTGGTTGGGTGAGCAAATGCAGACCCTTTAAAGTAATACTGCGTGCTACCCATCGCATGGTTCCCAAATCTCCAGGTTCAAGGGCATCTTCCTACATCGAAAACATGCATGAGAAACCCAGAAGATGGTACACCGTGTGATGGGGAAGGTTTCTAAAACGCACCTCATTTCTCATCTCCTTGTGCTCGGGTTTGCCATTCCAGCCACTTTACTAGCAATCTCCCTACTTGGAGCATCAGCACCTTTAACCTCCTGTTCCGTACAGGTTGCAATTTGTCCTGAGGATGAACGGGAAGACGGGGAACCAATGAGAGACTAGCTCTTGGTGTTGGGACAGGCACAGGTCACTCTATTTTCCCATCAGGAAGAAGAATTAACCACAGGCTCAGCCTGCCCCCCGGAACCAGAACAGGGCCTGAAGCCATCCTGTGCTTTTGCGGCCAGCTCCCCAAAAAGCGAGTTGTAAAATGGAGCTTCAGGGCACTGCAATTCACAAACCTGCACAGTTATAAATGATAACTCTCGTCCACAAATATATTGAGGGAAGGCAAAGACGAGGAATTGAAATCAAGGCAGAATTGCAGGAAACAGATTTCAGGAGGTAGATTCGAATCGCCTTTAAAGCACATGAAAGCGGCAAAACGTTGACAATGATGCCCTTGGCCAAAAAGGGCGTATGCGTTTTTTCCTGAATATATTCAGGAAAAAACGCATACGCCCTTTTTGGCCAACCGAGCAACCTGGAAAGGCAAATCAGCGCTACAAAGAAGTCTCGCTTCCCATCGGTCAAAAGGGCCATGCTGAAAAAAGTGTCAAAACCAGAAATGCAGGACAGGCCATGGAGAAATGGGAGCCTTGCTACACTGATGGGCGGGATGTAAATTGCCAACAGCCACTCTGGAGAAGTGTACGGTGTGTCCTGAAACATCTAAAAAACACAGCTTAGAGAGCATAAGGCACTTCCACGCATGGGGGTATAAAGTGGGAAAATTAAAAATCAGCAAGACACAAGAACCCCAAAGTTTAGGGCTGCTCTGTTGACAAGGACCTCCGCTTCATTCCACCTTCAATATCCCAGGAAAGCGAAAAATGGATACAAAAGTTGTGGTCCTTATGTACAATGGAATATCACTCAGCCATGAAATCAATGTTATAAGGCTAGTAGCAGCATGATGAGTGGATTTAGGTACGACGATTCTAAGTGAAATAAGTCACACAGAAAAGGACACTTCTCATAAGGTGTCACTTATAGAGGGAATGTAAAAACCGTTACACTTGAACTGAATTACAAAACAGAACAGAGTCACACATGCAGAAAACACACTATGGCTGCTTAACGGGAAAGGTGAGGTGGGGTGATACATAAAACAAGAGTATCAAATTAGCTCAGATACCGTTCCATAAACCCAATATGTAATAGACAAGACCTACTCCTTGCTCAGAGAACTGGACTCAACACGCACGATTCACCGCACAAGAATATATCTGACTAGTAATAATCTTAAAACCTATGTATTGATATCTCTCTGTTAGTGTGTCAAGTGGGTGTAAAGCGGCATAAACACAGCCGTGAAAAGCAGCTAAACCCCATTATAAAAATAAATTAGTTTTAAAAACCCATGAAACAAAGACAGTGAAATAGAGAGAAATTCTTACACAATTCGTTCAGGGGCTGTGATGCAAACTGGATTGACCATATCTAGCCCCACAGCTGGATGAGACATAAAGGTGGACACTCTTGGGGCTGAGATGTTTGGTGTGGTTGGGTGAGCAAATGCAGACCCTTTAAAGTAATACTGCGTGCTACCCATCGCATGGTTCCCAAATCTCCAGGTTCAAGGGCATCTTCCTACATCGAAAACATGCATGAGAAACCCAGAAGATGGTACACCGTGTGATGGGGAAGGTTTCTAAAACGCACCTCATTTCTCATCTCCTTGTGCTCGGGTTTGCCATTCCAGCCACTTTACTAGCAATCTCCCTACTTGGAGCATCAGCACCTTTAACCTCCTGTTCCGTACAGGTTGCAATTTGTCCTGAGGATGAACGGGAAGACGGGGAACCAATGAGAGACTAGCTCTTGGTGTTGGGACAGGCACAGGTCACTCTATTTTCCCATCAGGAAGAAGAATTAACCACAGGCTCAGCCTGCCCCCCGGAACCAGAACAGGGCCTGAAGCCATCCTGTGCTTTTGCGGCCAGCTCCCCAAAAAGCGAGTTGTAAAATGGAGCTTCAGGGCACTGCAATTCACAAACCTGCACAGTTATAAATGATAACTCTCGTCCACAAATATATTGAGGGAAGGCAAAGACGAGGAATTGAAATCAAGGCAGAATTGCAGGAAACAGATTTCAGGAGGTAGATTCGAATCGCCTTTAAAGCACATGAAAGCGGCAAAACATTGACAATGATGCCCTTGGCCAAAAAGGGCGTATGCGTTTTTTCCTGAATATATTCAGGAAAAAACGCATACGCCCTTTTTGGCCAACCAAGCAACCTGGAAAGGCAAATCAGCGCTACAAAGAAGTCTCGCTTCCCATCGGTCAAAAGGGCCATGCTGAAAAAAGTGTCAAAACCAGAAATGCAGGACAGGCCATGGAGAAATGGGAGCCTTGCTACACTGATGGGCGGGATGTAAATTGCCAACAGCCACTCTGGAGAAGTGTACGGTGTGTCCTGAAACATCTAAAAAACACAGCTTAGAGAGCATAAGGCACTTCCACGCATGGGGGTATAAAGTGGGAAAATTAAAAATCAGCAAGACACAAGAACCCCAAAGTTTAGGGCTGCTCTGTTGACAAGGACCTCCGCTTCATTCCACCTTCAATATCCCAGGAAAGCGAAAAATGGATACAAAAGTTGTGGTCCTTATGTACAATGGAATATCACTCAGCCATGAAATCAATGTTATAAGGCTAGTAGCAGCATGATGAGTGGATTTAGGTACGACGATTCTAAGTGAAATAAGTCACACAGAAAAGGACACTTCTCATAAGGTGTCACTTATAGAGGGAATGTAAAAACCGTTACACTTGAACTGAATTACAAAACAGAACAGAGTCACACATGCAGAAAACACACTATGGCTGCTTAACGGGAAAGGTGAGGTGGGGTGATACATAAAACAAGAGTATCAAATTAGCTCAGATACCGTTCCATAAACCCAATATGTAATAGACAAGACCTACTCCTTGCTCAGAGAACTGGACTCAACACGCACGATTCACCGCACAAGAATATATCTGACTAGTAATAATCTTAAAACCTATGTATTGATATCTCTCTGTTAGTGTGTCAAGTGGGTGTAAAGCGGCATAAACACAGCCGTGAAAAGCAGCTAAACCCCATTATAAAAATAAATTAGTTTTAAAAACCCATGAAACAAAGACAGTGAAATAGAGAGAAATTCTTACACAATTCGTTCAGGGGCTGTGATGCAAACTGGATTGACCATATCTAGACCCACAGCTGGATGAGACATAAAGGTGGACACTCTTGGGGCTGAGATGTTTGGTGTGGTTGGGTGAGCAAATGCAGACCCTTTAAAGTAATACTGCGTGCTACCCATCGCATGGTTCCCAAATCTCCAGGTTCAAGGGCATCTTCCTACATCGAAAACATGCATGAGAAACCCAGAAGATGGTACACCGTGTGATGGGGAAGGTTTCTAAAACGCACCTCATTTCTCATCTCCTTGTGCTCGGGTTTGCCATTCCAGCCACTTTACTAGCAATCTCCCTACTTGGAGCATCAGCACCTTTAACCTCCTGTTCCGTACAGGTTGCAATTTGTCCTGAGGATGAACGGGAAGACGGGGAACCAATGAGAGACTAGCTCTTGGTGTTGGGACAGGCACAGGTCACTCTATTTTCCCATCAGGAAGAAGAATTAACCACAGGCTCAGCCTGCCCCCCGGAACCAGAACAGGGCCTGAAGCCATCCTGTGCTTTTGCGGCCAGCTCCCCAAAAAGCGAGTTGTAAAATGGAGCTTCAGGGCACTGCAATTCACAAACCTGCACAGTTATAAATGATAACTCTCGTCCACAAATATATTGAGGGAAGGCAAAGACGAGGAATTGAAATCAAGGCAGAATTGCAGGAAACAGATTTCAGGAGGTAGATTCGAATCGCCTTTAAAGCACATGAAAGCGGCAAAACATTGACAATGATGCCCTTGGCCAAAAAGGGCGTATGCGTTTTTTCCTGAATATATTCAGGAAAAAACGCATACGCCCTTTTTGGCCAACCAAGCAACCTGGAAAGGCAAATCAGCGCTACAAAGAAGTCTCGCTTCCCATCGGTCAAAAGGGCCATGCTGAAAAAAGTGTCAAAACCAGAAATGCAGGACAGGCCATGGAGAAATGGGAGCCTTGCTACACTGATGGGCGGGATGTAAATTGCCAACAGCCACTCTGGAGAAGTGTACGGTGTGTCCTGAAACATCTAAAAAACACAGCTTAGAGAGCATAAGGCACTTCCACGCATGGGGGTATAAAGTGGGAAAATTAAAAATCAGCAAGACACAAGAACCCCAAAGTTTAGGGCTGCTCTGTTGACAAGGACCTCCGCTTCATTCCACCTTCAATATCCCAGGAAAGCGAAAAATGGATACAAAAGTTGTGGTCCTTATGTACAATGGAATATCACTCAGCCATGAAATCAATGTTATAAGGCTAGTAGCAGCATGATGAGTGGATTTAGGTACGACGATTCTAAGTGAAATAAGTCACACAGAAAAGGACACTTCTCATAAGGTGTCACTTATAGAGGGAATGTAAAAACCGTTACACTTGAACTGAATTACAAAACAGAACAGGGTCACACATGCAGAAAACACACTATGGCTGCTTAACGGGAAAGGTGAGGTGGGGTGATACATAAAACAAGAGTATCAAATTAGCTCAGATACCGTTCCATAAACCCAATATGTAATAGACAAGACCTACTCCTTGCTCAGAGAACTGGACTCAACACGCACGATTCACCGCACAAGAATATATCTGACTAGTAATAATCTTAAAACCTATGTATTGATATCTCTCTGTTAGTGTGTCAAGTGGGTGTAAAGCGGCATAAACACAGCCGTGAAAAGCAGCTAAACCCCATTATAAAAATAAATTAGTTTTAAAAACCCATGAAACAAAGACAGTGAAATAGAGAGAAATTCTTACACAATTCGTTCAGGGGCTGTGATGCAAACTGGATTGACCATATCTAGACCCACAGCTGGATGAGACATAAAGGTGGACACTCTTGGGGCTGAGATGTTTGGTGTGGTTGGGTGAGCAAATGCAGACCCTTTAAAGTAATACTGCGTGCTACCCATCGCATGGTTCCCAAATCTCCAGGTTCAAGGGCATCCTCCTACATCGAAAACATGCATGAGAAACCCAGAAGATGGTACACCGTGTGATGGGGAAGGTTTCTAAAACGCACCTCATTTCTCATCTCCTTGTGCTCGGGTTTGCCATTCCAGCCACTTTACTAGCAATCTCCCTACTTGGAGCATCAGCACCTTTAACCTCCTGTTCCGTACAGGTTGCAATTTGTCCTGAGGATGAACGGGAAGACGGGGAACCAATGAGAGACTAGCTCTTGGTGTTGGGACAGGCACAGGTCACTCTATTTTCCCATCAGGAAGAAGAATTAACCACAGGCTCAGCCTGCCCCCCGGAACCAGAACAGGGCCTGAAGCCATCCTGTGCTTTTGCGGCCAGCTCCCCAAAAAGCGAGTTGTAAAATGGAGCTTCAGGGCACTGCAATTCACAAACCTGCACAGTTATAAATGATAACTCTCGTCCACAAATATATTGAGGGAAGGCAAAGACGAGGAATTGAAATCAAGGCAGAATTGCAGGAAACAGATTTCAGGAGGTAGATTCGAATCGCCTTTAAAGCACATGAAAGCGGCAAAACGTTGACAATGATGCCCTTGGCCAAAAAGGGCGTATGCGTTTTTTCCTGAATATATTCAGGAAAAAACGCATACGCCCTTTTTGGCCAACCAAGCAACCTGGAAAGGCAAATCAGCGCTACAAAGAAGTCTCGCTTCCCATCGGTCAAAAGGGCCATGCTGAAAAAAGTGTCAAAACCAGAAATGCAGGACAGGCCATGGAGAAATGGGAGCCTTGCTACACTGATGGGCGGGATGTAAATTGCCAACAGCCACTCTGGAGAAGTGTACGGTGTGTCCTGAAACATCTAAAAAACACAGCTTAGAGAGCATAAGGCACTTCCACGCATGGGGGTATAAAGTGGGAAAATTAAAAATCAGCAAGACACAAGAACCCCAAAGTTTAGGGCTGCTCTGTTGACAAGGACCTCCGCTTCATTCCACCTTCAATATCCCAGGAAAGCGAAAAATGGATACAAAAGTTGTGGTCCTTATGTACAATGGAATATCACTCAGCCATGAAATCAATGTTATAAGGCTAGTAGCAGCATGATGAGTGGATTTAGGTACGACGATTCTAAGTGAAATAAGTCACACAGAAAAGGACACTTCTCATAAGGTGTCACTTATAGAGGGAATGTAAAAACCGTTACACTTGAACTGAATTACAAAACAGAACAGAGTCACACATGCAGAAAACACACTATGGCTGCTTAACGGGAAAGGTGAGGTGGGGTGATACATAAAACAAGAGTATCAAATTAGCTCAGATACCGTTCCATAAACCCAATATGTAATAGACAAGACCTACTCCTTGCTCAGAGAACTGGACTCAACACGCACGATTCACCGCACAAGAATATATCTGACTAGTAATAATCTTAAAACCTATGTATTGATATCTCTCTGTTAGTGTGTCAAGTGGGTGTAAAGCGGCATAAACACAGCCGTGAAAAGCAGCTAAACCCCATTATAAAAATAAATTAGTTTTAAAAACCCATGAAACAAAGACAGTGAAATAGAGAGAAATTCTTACACAATTCGTTCAGGGGCTGTGATGCAAACTGGATTGACCATATCTAGACCCACAGCTGGATGAGACATAAAGGTGGACACTCTTGGGGCTGAGATGTTTGGTGTGGTTGGGTGAGCAAATGCAGACCCTTTAAAGTAATACTGCGTGCTACCCATCGCATGGTTCCCAAATCTCCAGGTTCAAGGGCATCTTCCTACATCGAAAACATGCATGAGAAACCCAGAAGATGGTACACCGTGTGATGGGGAAGGTTTCTAAAACGCACCTCATTTCTCATCTCCTTGTGCTCGGGTTTGCCATTCCAGCCACTTTACTAGCAATCTCCCTACTTGGAGCATCAGCACCTTTAACCTCCTGTTCCGTACAGGTTGCAATTTGTCCTGAGGATGAACGGGAAGACGGGGAACCAATGAGAGACTAGCTCTTGGTGTTGGGACAGGCACAGGTCACTCTATTTTCCCATCAGGAAGAAGAATTAACCACAGGCTCAGCCTGCCCCCCGGAACCAGAACAGGGCCTGAAGCCATCCTGTGCTTTTGCGGCCAGCTCCCCAAAAAGCGAGTTGTAAAATGGAGCTTCAGGGCACTGCAATTCACAAACCTGCACAGTTATAAATGATAACTCTCGTCCACAAATATATTGAGGGAAGGCAAAGACGAGGAATTGAAATCAAGGCAGAATTGCAGGAAACAGATTTCAGGAGGTAGATTCGAATCGCCTTTAAAGCATATGAAAGCGGCAAAACATTGACAATGATGCCCTTGGCCAAAAAGGGCGTATGCGTTTTTTCCTGAATATATTCAGGAAAAAACGCATACGCCCTTTTTGGCCAACCAAGCAACCTGGAAAGGCAAATCAGCGCTACAAAGAAGTCTCGCTTCCCATCGGTCAAAAGGGCCATGCTGAAAAAAGTGTCAAAACCAGAAATGCAGGACAGGCCATGGAGAAATGGGAGCCTTGCTACACTGATGGGCGGGATGTAAGTTGCCAACAGCCACTCTGGAGAAGTGTACGGTGTGTCCTGAAACATCTAAAAAACACAGCTTAGAGAGCATAAGGCACTTCCACGCATGGGGGTATAAAGTGGGAAAATTAAAAATCAGCAAGACACAAGAACCCCAAAGTTTAGGGCTGCTCTGTTGACAAGGACCTCCGCTTCATTCCACCTTCAATATCCCAGGAAAGCGAAAAATGGATACAAAAGTTGTGGTCCTTATGTACAATGGAATATCACTCAGCCATGAAATCAATGTTATAAGGCTAGTAGCAGCATGATGAGTGGATTTAGGTACGACGATTCTAAGTGAAATAAGTCACACAGAAAAGGACACTTCTCATAAGGTGTCACTTATAGAGGGAATGTAAAAACCGTTACACTTGAACTGAATTACAAAACAGAACAGAGTCACACATGCAGAAAACACACTATGGCTGCTTAACGGGAAAGGTGAGGTGGGGTGATACATAAAACAAGAGTATCAAATTAGCTCAGATACCGTTCCATAAACCCAATATGTAATAGACAAGACCTACTCCTTGCTCAGAGAACTGGACTCAACACGCACGATTCACCGCACAAGAATATATCTGACTAGTAATAATCTTAAAACCTATGTATTGATATCTCTCTGTTAGTGTGTCAAGTGGGTGTAAAGCGGCATAAACACAGCCGTGAAAAGCAGCTAAACCCCATTATAAAAATAAATTAGTTTTAAAAACCCATGAAACAAAGACAGTGAAATAGAGAGAAATTCTTACACAATTCGTTCAGGGGCTGTGATGCAAACTGGATGGACCATATCTAGACCCACAGCTGGATGAGACATAAGGGTGGACACTCTTGGGGCTGAGAGGTTTGGTGTGGTTGGGTGAGCAAACGCAGACCCTTTAAAGTAATACTGCGTGCTACCCATCGCATGGGTCCCAAATCTCCAGGTTCAAGGGCATCTTCCTACATCGAAAACATGCATGAGAAACCCAGAAGATGGTACACCGTGTGATGGGGAAGGTTTCTAAAACGCACCTCATTTCTCATCTCCTTGTGCTCGGGTTCGCCATTCCAGCCACTTTACTAGCAATCTCCCTACTTGGAGCATCAGCACCTTTAACCTCCTGTTCCGTACAGGTTGCAATTTGTCCTGAGGATGAACGGGAAGACGGGGAACCAATGAGAGACTAGCTCTTGGTGTTGGGACAGGCACAGGTCACTCTATTTTCCCATCAGGAAGAAGAATTAACCACAGGCTCAGCTTGCCCCCCGGAACCAGAACAGGGCCTGAAGCCATCCTGTGCTTTTGCGGCCAGCTCCCCAAAAAGCGAGTTGTAAAATGGAGCTTCAGGGCACTGCAATTCAGAAACCTGCACAGTTATAAATGATAACTCTCGTCCACAAATATATTGAGGGAAGGCAAAGACGAGGAATTGAAATCAAGGCAGAATTGCAGGAAACAGATTTCAGGAGGTAGATTCGAATCGCCTTTAAAGCACATGAAAAGCGGCAAAACGTTGACAATGATGCCCTTGGCCAAAAAGGGCGTATGCGTTTTTTCCTGAATATATTCAGGAAAAAACGCATACGCCCTTTTTGGCCAACCAAGCAACCTGGAAAGGCAAATCAGCGCTACAAAGAAGTCTCGCTTCCCATCGGTCAAAAGGGCCATGCTGAAAAAAGTGCCAAAATCCAGAAATGAAGGACAGGCCATGGAGAAATGGGAGCCTTGCTACACTGATGGGCGGGATGTAAATTGCCAACAGCCACTCTGGAGAAGTGTACGGTGTGTCCTGAAACATCTAAAAAACACACCTTAGAGAGCATAAGGCACTTCCACGCATGGGGGTATAAAGTGGGAAAATTAAAAATCAGCAAGACACAAGCACCCCAAAGTTTAGGGCTGCTCTGTTGACAAGGACCTCCACTTCATTCCACCTTAAATATCCCAGGAAAGCGAAAAATGGATACAAAAGTTGTGGTCCTTATGTACAATGGAATATCACTCAGCCATGAAATCAATGTTATAAGGCTAGTAGCAGCATGATGAGTGGATTTAGGTACGACGATTCTAAGTGAAATAAGTCACACAGAAAAGGACACTTCTCATAAGGTGTCACTTATAGAGGGAATGTAAAAACCGTTACACTTGAACTGAATTACAAAACAGAACAGAGTCACACATGCAGAAAACACACTATGGCTGCTTTACGGGAAAGGTGAGGTGGGGTGATACATAAAACAAGAGTATCAAATTAGCTCAGATACCGTTCCATAAACCCAATATGTAATAGACAAGACCTACTCCTTGCTCAAAGAACTGGACTCAACATGCCCGATTCACCACACAAGAATATATCTGACTAGTAATAATCTTAAAACCTATGTATTGATATCTCTCTGTTAGTGTGTCAAGTGGGTGTAAAGCGGCATAAACACAGCCGTGAAAAGCAGCTAAACCCCATTATAAAAATAAATTACTTTTAAAAACCCATGAAAGAAAGACAGTGAAAGAGAGAGAAATTCTTACACAATTCGTTCACGGGCTGTGATGCAACCTGGATGGACCATATCTAGACCCACAGCTGGATGAGACATAAGGGTGGACACTCTTGGGGCTGAGAGGTTTGGTGAGGTTGGGTGAGCAAACGCAGACCCTTTAAAGTAATACTGCGTGCTACCCATCGCATGGGTCCCAAATCTCCAGGTTCAAGGGCATCTTCCTACATCGAAAACATGATTGAGAAACCCAGAAGATGGTACACCATGTGATGGGGAAAGGTTTCTAAAACGCACCTCATTTCTCATCTCCTTGTGCTCGGGTTCGCCATTCCAGCCACTTTAGTAGCAATCTCCCTACTTGGAGCATCAGCACCTTTAACCTCCTGTTCCGTACAGGTTGCAATTTGTCCTGAGGATGAACGGGAAGACGGGGAACCAATGAGAGACTAGCTCTTGGTGTTGGGACAGGCACAGGTCACTCTATTTTCCCATCAGGAAGAAGAATTAACCACAGGCTCAGCCTGCCCCCCGGAACCAGAACAGGGCCTGAAGCCATCCTGTGCTTTTGCAGCCAGCTCCCCAAAAAGCGAGTTGTAAAATGGAGCTTCAGGGCACTGCAATTCACAAACCTGCACAGTTATAAATGATAACTCTCGTCCACAAATATATTGAGGGAAGGCAAAGACGAGGAATTGAAATCAAGGCAGAATTGCAGGAAACAGATTTCAGGAGGTAGATTCGAATCGCCTTTAAAGCACATGAAAGCGGCAAAACATTGACAATGATGCCCTTGACCAAAAAGGGCGTATGCGTTTTTTCCTGAATATATTCAGGAAAAAACGCATACGCCCTTTTTGGCCAACCAAGCAACCTGGAAAGGCAAATCAGCGCTACAAAGAAGTCTCGCTTCCCATCGGTCAAAAGGGCCATGCTGAAAAAAGTGTCAAAACCAGAAATGCAGGACAGGCCATGGAGAAATGGGAGCCTTGCTACACTGATGGGCGGGATGTAAATTGCCAACAGCCACTCTGGAGAAGTGTACGGTGTGTCCTGAAACATCTAAAAAACACAGCTTAGAGAGCATAGGGCACTTCCACGCATGGGGGTATAAAGTGGGAAAATTGAAAATCAGCAAGACACAAGAACCCCAAAGTTTAGGGCTGCTCTGTTGACAAGGACCTCCGCTTCATTCCACCTTCAATATCCCAGGAAAGCGAAAAATGGATACAAAAGTTGTGGTCCTTATGTACAATGGAATATCACTCAGCCATGAAATCAGTGTTATAAGGCTAGTAGCAGCATGATGAGTGGATTTAGGTACGACGATTCTAAGTGAAATAAGTCACACAGAAAAGGACACTTCTCATAAGGTGTCACTTATAGAGGGAATGTAAAAACCGTTACACTTGAACTGAATTACAAAACAGAACAGAGTCACACATGCAGAAAACACACTATGGCTGCTTAACGGGAAAGGTGAGGTGGGGTGATACATAAAACAAGAGTATCAAATTAGCTCAGATACCGTTCCATAAACCCAATATGTAATAGACAAGACCTACTCCTTGCTCAGAGAACTGGACTCAACACGCACGATTCACCGCACAAGAATATATCTGACTAGTAATAATCTTAAAACCTATGTATTGATATCTCTCTGTTAGTGTGTCAAGTGGGTGTAAAGCGGCATAAACACAGCCGTGAAAAGCAGCTAAACCCCATTATAAAAATAAATTAGTTTTAAAAACCCATGAAACAAAGACAGTGAAAGAGAGAGAAATTCTTACACAATTCGTTCAGGGGCTGTGATGCAACCTGGATGGACCATATCTAGACCCACAGCTGGATGAGACATAAGGGTGGACACTCTTGGGGCTGAGAGGTTTGGTGTGGTTGGGTGAGCAAACGCAGACCCTTTAAAGTAATACTGCGTGCTACCCATCGCATGGGTCCCAAATCTCCAGGTTCAAGGGCATCTTCCTACATCGAAAACATGCATGAGAAACCCAGAAGATGGTACACCGTGTGATGGGGAAGGTTTCTAAAACGCACCTCATTTCTCATCTCCTTGTGCTCGGGTTCGCCATTCCAGCCACTTTACTAGCAATCTCCCTACTTGGAGCATCAGCACCTTTAACCTCCTGTTCCGTACAGGTTGCAATTTGTCCTGAGGATGAACGGGAAGACGGGGAACCAATGAGAGACTAGCTCTTGGTGTTGGGACAGGCACAGGTCACTCTATTTTCCCATCAGGAAGAAGAATTAACCACAGGCTCAGCTTGCCCCCCGGAACCAGAACAGGGCCTGAAGCCATCCTGTGCTTTTGCGGCCAGCTCCCCAAAAAGCGAGTTGTAAAATGGAGCTTCAGGGCACTGCAATTCAGAAACCTGCACAGTTATAAATGATAACTCTCGTCCACAAATATATTGAGGGAAGGCAAAGACGAGGAATTGAAATCAAGGCAGAATTGCAGGAAACAGATTTCAGGAGGTAGATTCGAATCGCCTTTAAAGCACATGAAAAGCGGCAAAACGTTGACAATGATGCCCTTGGCCAAAAAGGGCGTATGCGTTTTTTCCTGAATATATTCAGGAAAAAACGCATACGCCCTTTTTGGCCAACCAAGCAACCTGGAAAGGCAAATCAGCGCTACAAAGAAGTCTCGCTTCCCATCGGTCAAAAGGGCCATGCTGAAAAAAGTGCCAAAATCCAGAAATGAAGGACAGGCCATGGAGAAATGGGAGCCTTGCTACACTGATGGGCGGGATGTAAATTGCCAACAGCCACTCTGGAGAAGTGTACGGTGTGTCCTGAAACATCTAAAAAACACACCTTAGAGAGCATAAGGCACTTCCACGCATGGGGGTATAAAGTGGGAAAATTAAAAATCAGCAAGACACAAGCACCCCAAAGTTTAGGGCTGCTCTGTTGACAAGGACCTCCACTTCATTCCACCTTAAATATCCCAGGAAAGCGAAAAATGGATACAAAAGTTGTGGTCCTTATGTACAATGGAATATCACTCAGCCATGAAATCAATGTTATAAGGCTAGTAGCAGCATGATGAGTGGATTTAGGTACGACGATTCTAAGTGAAATAAGTCACACAGAAAAGGACACTTCTCATAAGGTGTCACTTATAGAGGGAATGTAAAAACCGTTACACTTGAACTGAATTACAAAACAGAACAGAGTCACACATGCAGAAAACACACTATGGCTGCTTTACGGGAAAGGTGAGGTGGGGTGATACATAAAACAAGAGTATCAAATTAGCTCAGATACCGTTCCATAAACCCAATATGTAATAGACAAGACCTACTCCTTGCTCAAAGAACTGGACTCAACATGCCCGATTCACCACACAAGAATATATCTGACTAGTAATAATCTTAAAACCTATGTATTGATATCTCTCTGTTAGTGTGTCAAGTGGGTGTAAAGCGGCATAAACACAGCCGTGAAAAGCAGCTAAACCCCATTATAAAAATAAATTACTTTTAAAAACCCATGAAAGAAAGACAGTGAAAGAGAGAGAAATTCTTACACAATTCGTTCACGGGCTGTGATGCAACCTGGATGGACCATATCTAGACCCACAGCTGGATGAGACATAAGGGTGGACACTCTTGGGGCTGAGAGGTTTGGTGAGGTTGGGTGAGCAAACGCAGACCCTTTAAAGTAATACTGCGTGCTACCCATCGCATGGGTCCCAAATCTCCAGGTTCAAGGGCATCTTCCTACATCGAAAACATGATTGAGAAACCCAGAAGATGGTACACCATGTGATGGGGAAAGGTTTCTAAAACGCACCTCATTTCTCATCTCCTTGTGCTCGGGTTCGCCATTCCAGCCACTTTAGTAGCAATCTCCCTACTTGGAGCATCAGCACCTTTAACCTCCTGTTCCGTACAGGTTGCAATTTGTCCTGAGGATGAACGGGAAGACGGGGAACCAATGAGAGACTAGCTCTTGGTGTTGGGACAGGCACAGGTCACTCTATTTTCCCATCAGGAAGAAGAATTAACCACAGGCTCAGCCTGCCCCCCGGAACCAGAACAGGGCCTGAAGCCATCCTGTGCTTTTGCAGCCAGCTCCCCAAAAAGCGAGTTGTAAAATGGAGCTTCAGGGCACTGCAATTCACAAACCTGCACAGTTATAAATGATAACTCTCGTCCACAAATATATTGAGGGAAGGCAAAGACGAGGAATTGAAATCAAGGCAGAATTGCAGGAAACAGATTTCAGGAGGTAGATTCGAATCGCCTTTAAAGCACATGAAAGCGGCAAAACATTGACAATGATGCCCTTGACCAAAAAGGGCGTATGCGTTTTTTCCTGAATATATTCAGGAAAAAACGCATACGCCCTTTTTGGCCAACCAAGCAACCTGGAAAGGCAAATCAGCGCTACAAAGAAGTCTCGCTTCCCATCGGTCAAAAGGGCCATGCTGAAAAAAGTGTCAAAACCAGAAATGCAGGACAGGCCATGGAGAAATGGGAGCCTTGCTACACTGATGGGCGGGATGTAAATTGCCAACAGCCACTCTGGAGAAGTGTACGGTGTGTCCTGAAACATCTAAAAAACACAGCTTAGAGAGCATAGGGCACTTCCACGCATGGGGGTATAAAGTGGGAAAATTGAAAATCAGCAAGACACAAGAACCCCAAAGTTTAGGGCTGCTCTGTTGACAAGGACCTCCGCTTCATTCCACCTTCAATATCCCAGGAAAGCGAAAAATGGATACAAAAGTTGTGGTCCTTATGTACAATGGAATATCACTCAGCCATGAAATCAGTGTTATAAGGCTAGTAGCAGCATGATGAGTGGATTTAGGTACGACGATTCTAAGTGAAATAAGTCACACAGAAAAGGACACTTCTCATAAGGTGTCACTTATAGAGGGAATGTAAAAACCGTTACACTTGAACTGAATTACAAAACAGAACAGAGTCACACATGCAGAAAACACACTATGGCTGCTTAACGGGAAAGGTGAGGTGGGGTGATACATAAAACAAGAGTATCAAATTAGCTCAGATACCGTTCCATAAACCCAATATGTAATAGACAAGACCTACTCCTTGCTCAGAGAACTGGACTCAACACGCACGATTCACCGCACAAGAATATATCTGACTAGTAATAATCTTAAAACCTATGTATTGATATCTCTCTGTTAGTGTGTCAAGTGGGTGTAAAGCGGCATAAACACAGCCGTGAAAAGCAGCTAAACCCCATTATAAAAATAAATTAGTTTTAAAAACCCATGAAACAAAGACAGTGAAATAGAGAGAAATTCTTACACAATTCGTTCAGGGGCTGTGATGCAAACTGGATTGACCATATCTAGACCCACAGCTGGATGAGACATAAAGGTGGACACTCTTGGGGCTGAGATGTTTGGTGTGGTTGGGTGAGCAAATGCAGACCCTTTAAAGTAATACTGCGTGCTACCCATCGCATGGTTCCCAAATCTCCAGGTTCAAGGGCATCTTCCTACATCGAAAACATGCATGAGAAACCCAGAAGATGGTACACCGTGTGATGGGGAAGGTTTCTAAAACGCACCTCATTTCTCATCTCCGTGTGCTCGGGTTTGCCATTCCAGCCACTTTACTAGCAATCTCCCTACTTGGAGCATCAGCACCTTTAACCTCCTGTTCCGTACAGGTTGCAATTTGTCCTGAGGATGAACGGGAAGACGGGGAACCAATGAGAGACTAGCTCTTGGTGTTGGGACAGGCACAGGTCACTCTATTTTCCCATCAGGAAGAAGAATTAACCACAGGCTCAGCCTGCCCCCCGGAACCAGAACAGGGCCTGAAGCCATCCTGTGCTTTTGCGGCCAGCTCCCCAAAAAGCGAGTTGTAAAATGGAGCTTCAGGGCACTGCAATTCACAAACCTGCACAGTTATAAATGATAACTCTCGTCCACAAATATATTGAGGGAAGGCAAAGACGAGGAATTGAAATCAAGGCAGAATTGCAGGAAACAGATTTCAGGAGGTAGATTCGAATCGCCTTTAAAGCACATGAAAGCGGCAAAACATTGACAATGATGCCCTTGGCCAAAAAGGGCGTATGCGTTTTTTCCTGAATATATTCAGGAAAAAACGCATACGCCCTTTTTGGCCAACCAAGCAACCTGGAAAGGCAAATCAGCGCTACAAAGAAGTCTCGCTTCCCATCGGTCAAAAGGGCCATGCTGAAAAAAGTGTCAAAACCAGAAATGCAGGACAGGCCATGGAGAAATGGGAGCCTTGCTACACTGATGGGCGGGATGTAAATTGCCAACAGCCACTCTGGAGAAGTGTACGGTGTGTCCTGAAACATCTAAAAAACACAGCTTAGAGAGCATAAGGCACTTCCACGCATGGGGGTATAAAGTGGGAAAATTAAAAATCAGCAAGACACAAGAACCCCAAAGTTTAGGGCTGCTCTGTTGACAAGGACCTCCGCTTCATTCCACCTTCAATATCCCAGGAAAGCGAAAAATGGATACAAAAGTTGTGGTCCTTATGTACAATGGAATATCACTCAGCCATGAAATCAATGTTATAAGGCTAGTAGCAGCATGATGAGTGGATTTAGGTACGACGATTCTAAGTGAAATAAGTCACACAGAAAAGGACACTTCTCATAAGGTGTCACTTATAGAGGGAATGTAAAAACCGTTACACTTGAACTGAATTACAAAACAGAACAGAGTCACACATGCAGAAAACACACTATGGCTGCTTAACGGGAAAGGTGAGGTGGGGTGATACATAAAACAAGAGTATCAAATTAGCTCAGATACCGTTCCATAAACCCAATATGTAATAGACAAGACCTACTCCTTGCTCAGAGAACTGGACTCAACACGCACGATTCACTGCACAAGAATATATCTGACTAGTAATAATCTTAAAACCTATATATTGATATCTCTCTGTTAGTGTGTCAAGTGGGTGTAAAGCGGCATAAACACAGCCGTGAAAAGCAGCTAAACCCCATTATAAAAATAAATTAGTTTTAAAAACCCATGAAACAAAGACAGTGAAATAGAGAGAAATTCTTACACAATTCGTTCAGGGGCTGTGATGCAAACTGGATTGACCATATCTAGACCCACAGCTGGATGAGACATAAAGGTGGACACTCTTGGGGCTGAGATGTTTGGTGTGGTTGGGTGAGCAAAAGCAGACCCTTTAAAGTAATACTGCATGCTACCCATCGCATGGTTCCCAAATCTCCAGGTTCAAGGGCATCTTCCTACATCGAAAACATGCATGAGAAACCCAGAAGATGGTACACCGTGTGATGGGGAAGGTTTCTAAAACGCACCTCATTTCTCATCTCCTTGTGCTCGGGTTTGCCATTCCAGCCACTTTACTAGCAATCTCCCTACTTGGAGCATCAGCACCTTTAACCTCCTGTTCCGTACAGGTTGCAATTTGTCCTGAGGATGAACGGGAAGACGGGGAACCAATGAGAGACTAGCTCTTGGTGTTGGGACAGGCACAGGTCACTCTATTTTCCCATCAGGAAGAAGAATTAACCACAGGCTCAGCCTGCCCCCCGGAACCAGAACAGGGCCTGAAGCCATCCTGTGCTTTTGCGGCCAGCTCCCCAAAAAGCGAGTTGTAAAATGGAGCTTCAGGGCACTGCAATTCACAAACCTGCACAGTTATAAATGATAACTCTCGTCCACAAATATATTGAGGGAAGGCAAAGACGAGGAATTGAAATCAAGGCAGAATTGCAGGAAACAGATTTCAGGAGGTAGATTCGAATCGCCTTTAAAGCACATGAAAGCGGCAAAACATTGACAATGATGCCCTTGGCCAAAAAGGGCGTATGCGTTTTTTCCTGAATATATTCAGGAAAAAACGCATACGCCCTTTTTGGCCAACCAAGCAACCTGGAAAGGCAAATCAGCGCTACAAAGAAGTCTCGCTTCCCATCGGTCAAAAGGGCCATGCTGAAAAAAGTGTCAAAACCAGAAATGCAGGACAGGCCATGGAGAAATTGGAGCCTTGCTACACTGATGGGCGGGATGTAAATTGCCAACAGCCACTCTGGAGAAGTGTACGGTGTGTCCTGAAACATCTAAAAAACACAGCTTAGAGAGCATAAGGCACTTCCACGCATGGGGGTATAAAGTGGGAAAATTAAAAATCAGCAAGACACAAGAACCCCAAAGTTTAGGGCTGCTCTGTTGACAAGGACCTCCGCTTCATTCCACCTTCAATATCCCAGGAAAGCGAAAAATGGATACAAAAGTTGTGGTCCTTATGTACAATGGAATATCACTCAGCCATGAAATCAATGTTATAAGGCTAGTAGCAGCATGATGAGTGGATTTAGGTACGACGATTCTAAGTGAAATAAGTCACACAGAAAAGGACACTTCTCATAAGGTGTCACTTATAGAGGGAATGTAAAAACCGTTACACTTGAACTGAATTACAAAACAGAACAGAGTCACACATGCAGAAAACACACTATGGCTGCTTAACGGGAAAGGTGAGGTGGGGTGATACATAAAACAAGAGTATCAAATTAGCTCAGATACCGTTCCATAAACCCAATATGTAATAGACAAGACCTACTCCTTGCTCAGAGAACTGGACTCAACACGCACGATTCACCGCACAAGAATATATCTGACTAGTAATAATCTTAAAACCTATGTATTGATATCTCTCTGTTAGTGTGTCAAGTGGGTGTAAAGCGGCATAAACACAGCCGTGAAAAGCAGCTAAACCCCATTATAAAAATAAATTAGTTTTAAAAACCCATGAAACAAAGACAGTGAAATAGAGAGAAATTCTTACACAATTCGTTCAGGGGCTGTGATGCAAACTGGATTGACCATATCTAGACCCACAGCTGGATGAGACATAAAGGTGGACACTCTTGGGGCTGAGATGTTTGGTGTGGTTGGGTGAGCAAATGCAGACCCTTTAAAGTAATACTGCGTGCTACCCATCGCATGGTTCCCAAATCTCCAGGTTCAAGGGCATCTTCCTACATCGAAAACATGCATGAGAAACCCAGAAGATGGTACACCGTGTGATGGGGAAGGTTTCTAAAACGCACCTCATTTCTCATCTCCTTGTGCTCGGGTTTGCCATTCCAGCCACTTTACTAGCAATCTCCCTACTTGGAGCATCAGCACCTTTAACCTCCTGTTCCGTACAGGTTGCAATTTGTCCTGAGGATGAACGGGAAGACGGGGAACCAATGAGAGACTAGCTCTTGGTGTTGGGACAGGCACAGGTCACTCTATTTTCCCATCAGGAAGAAGAATTAACCACAGGCTCAGCCTGCCCCCCGGAACCAGAACAGGGCCTGAAGCCATCCTGTGCTTTTGCGGCCAGCTCCCCAAAAAGCGAGTTGTAAAATGGAGCTTCAGGGCACTGCAATTCACAAACCTGCACAGTTATAAATGATAACTCTCGTCCACAAATATATTGAGGGAAGGCAAAGACGAGGAATTGAAATCAAGGCAGAATTGCAGGAAACAGATTTCAGGAGGTAGATTCGAATCGCCTTTAAAGCACATGAAAGCGGCAAAACGTTGACAATGATGCCCTTGGCCAAAAAGGGCGTATGCGTTTTTTCCTGAATATATTCAGGAAAAAACGCATACGCCCTTTTTGGCCAACCGAGCAACCTGGAAAGGCAAATCAGCGCTACAAAGAAGTCTCGCTTCCCATCGGTCAAAAGGGCCATGCTGAAAAAAGTGTCAAAACCAGAAATGCAGGACAGGCCATGGAGAAATGGGAGCCTTGCTACACTGATGGGCGGGATGTAAATTGCCAACAGCCACTCTGGAGAAGTGTACGGTGTGTCCTGAAACATCTAAAAAACACAGCTTAGAGAGCATAAGGCACTTCCACGCATGGGGGTATAAAGTGGGAAAATTAAAAATCAGCAAGACACAAGAACCCCAAAGTTTAGGGCTGCTCTGTTGACAAGGACCTCCGCTTCATTCCACCTTCAATATCCCAGGAAAGCGAAAAATGGATACAAAAGTTGTGGTCCTTATGTACAATGGAATATCACTCAGCCATGAAATCAATGTTATAAGGCTAGTAGCAGCATGATGAGTGGATTTAGGTACGACGATTCTAAGTGAAATAAGTCACACAGAAAAGGACACTTCTCATAAGGTGTCACTTATAGAGGGAATGTAAAAACCGTTACACTTGAACTGAATTACAAAACAGAACAGAGTCACACATGCAGAAAACACACTATGGCTGCTTAACGGGAAAGGTGAGGTGGGGTGATACATAAAACAAGAGTATCAAATTAGCTCAGATACCGTTCCATAAACCCAATATGTAATAGACAAGACCTACTCCTTGCTCAGAGAACTGGACTCAACACGCACGATTCACCGCACAAGAATATATCTGACTAGTAATAATCTTAAAACCTATGTATTGATATCTCTCTGTTAGTGTGTCAAGTGGGTGTAAAGCGGCATAAACACAGCCGTGAAAAGCAGCTAAACCCCATTATAAAAATAAATTAGTTTTAAAAACCCATGAAACAAAGACAGTGAAATAGAGAGAAATTCTTACACAATTCGTTCAGGGGCTGTGATGCAAACTGGATTGACCATATCTAGCCCCACAGCTGGATGAGACATAAAGGTGGACACTCTTGGGGCTGAGATGTTTGGTGTGGTTGGGTGAGCAAATGCAGACCCTTTAAAGTAATACTGCGTGCTACCCATCGCATGGTTCCCAAATCTCCAGGTTCAAGGGCATCTTCCTACATCGAAAACATGCATGAGAAACCCAGAAGATGGTACACCGTGTGATGGGGAAGGTTTCTAAAACGCACCTCATTTCTCATCTCCTTGTGCTCGGGTTTGCCATTCCAGCCACTTTACTAGCAATCTCCCTACTTGGAGCATCAGCACCTTTAACCTCCTGTTCCGTACAGGTTGCAATTTGTCCTGAGGATGAACGGGAAGACGGGGAACCAATGAGAGACTAGCTCTTGGTGTTGGGACAGGCACAGGTCACTCTATTTTCCCATCAGGAAGAAGAATTAACCACAGGCTCAGCCTGCCCCCCGGAACCAGAACAGGGCCTGAAGCCATCCTGTGCTTTTGCGGCCAGCTCCCCAAAAAGCGAGTTGTAAAATGGAGCTTCAGGGCACTGCAATTCACAAACCTGCACAGTTATAAATGATAACTCTCGTCCACAAATATATTGAGGGAAGGCAAAGACGAGGAATTGAAATCAAGGCAGAATTGCAGGAAACAGATTTCAGGAGGTAGATTCGAATCGCCTTTAAAGCACATGAAAGCGGCAAAACGTTGACAATGATGCCCTTGGCCAAAAAGGGCGTATGCGTTTTTTCCTGAATATATTCAGGAAAAAACGCATACGCCCTTTTTGGCCAACCGAGCAACCTGGAAAGGCAAATCAGCGCTACAAAGAAGTCTCGCTTCCCATCGGTCAAAAGGGCCATGCTGAAAAAAGTGTCAAAACCAGAAATGCAGGACAGGCCATGGAGAAATGGGAGCCTTGCTACACTGATGGGCGGGATGTAAATTGCCAACAGCCACTCTGGAGAAGTGTACGGTGTGTCCTGAAACATCTAAAAAACACAGCTTAGAGAGCATAAGGCACTTCCACGCATGGGGGTATAAAGTGGGAAAATTAAAAATCAGCAAGACACAAGAACCCCAAAGTTTAGGGCTGCTCTGTTGACAAGGACCTCCGCTTCATTCCACCTTCAATATCCCAGGAAAGCGAAAAATGGATACAAAAGTTGTGGTCCTTATGTACAATGGAATATCACTCAGCCATGAAATCAATGTTATAAGGCTAGTAGCAGCATGATGAGTGGATTTAGGTACGACGATTCTAAGTGAAATAAGTCACACAGAAAAGGACACTTCTCATAAGGTGTCACTTATAGAGGGAATGTAAAAACCGTTACACTTGAACTGAATTACAAAACAGAACAGAGTCACACATGCAGAAAACACACTATGGCTGCTTAACGGGAAAGGTGAGGTGGGGTGATACATAAAACAAGAGTATCAAATTAGCTCAGATACCGTTCCATAAACCCAATATGTAATAGACAAGACCTACTCCTTGCTCAGAGAACTGGACTCAACACGCACGATTCACCGCACAAGAATATATCTGACTAGTAATAATCTTAAAACCTATGTATTGATATCTCTCTGTTAGTGTGTCAAGTGGGTGTAAAGCGGCATAAACACAGCCGTGAAAAGCAGCTAAACCCCATTATAAAAATAAATTAGTTTTAAAAACCCATGAAACAAAGACAGTGAAATAGAGAGAAATTCTTACACAATTCGTTCAGGGGCTGTGATGCAAACTGGATTGACCATATCTAGCCCCACAGCTGGATGAGACATAAAGGTGGACACTCTTGGGGCTGAGATGTTTGGTGTGGTTGGGTGAGCAAATGCAGACCCTTTAAAGTAATACTGCGTGCTACCCATCGCATGGTTCCCAAATCTCCAGGTTCAAGGGCATCTTCCTACATCGAAAACATGCATGAGAAACCCAGAAGATGGTACACCGTGTGATGGGGAAGGTTTCTAAAATGCACCTCATTTCTCATCTCCTTGTGCTCGGGTTTGCCATTCCAGCCACTTTACTAGCAATCTCCCTACTTGGAGCATCAGCACCTTTAACCTCCTGTTCCGTACAGGTTGCAATTTGTCCTGAGGATGAACGGGAAGACGGGGAACCAATGAGAGACTAGCTCTTGGTGTTGGGACAGGCACAGGTCACTCTATTTTCCCATCAGGAAGAAGAATTAACCACAGGCTCAGCCTGCCCCCCGGAACCAGAACAGGGCCTGAAGCCATCCTGTGCTTTTGCGGCCAGCTCCCCAAAAAGCGAGTTGTAAAATGGAGCTTCAGGGCACTGCAATTCACAAACCTGCACAGTTATAAATGATAACTCTCGTCCACAAATATATTGAGGGAAGGCAAAGACGAGGAATTGAAATCAAGGCAGAATTGCAGGAAACAGATTTCAGGAGGTAGATTCGAATCGCCTTTAAAGCACATGAAAGCGGCAAAACATTGACAATGATGCCCTTGGCCAAAAAGGGCGTATGCGTTTTTTCCTGAATATATTCAGGAAAAAACGCATACGCCCTTTTTGGCCAACCAAGCAACCTGGAAAGGCAAATCAGCGCTACAAAGAAGTCTCGCTTCCCATCGGTCAAAAGGGCCATGCTGAAAAAAGTGTCAAAACCAGAAATGCAGGACAGGCCATGGAGAAATGGGAGCCTTGCTACACTGATGGGCGGGATGTAAATTGCCAACAGCCACTCTGGAGAAGTGTACGGTGTGTCCTGAAACATCTAAAAAACACAGCTTAGAGAGCATAAGGCACTTCCACGCATGGGGGTATAAAGTGGGAAAATTAAAAATCAGCAAGACACAAGAACCCCAAAGTTTAGGGCTGCTCTGTTGACAAGGACCTCCGCTTCATTCCACCTTCAATATCCCAGGAAAGCGAAAAATGGATACAAAAGTTGTGGTCCTTATGTACAATGGAATATCACTCAGCCATGAAATCAATGTTATAAGGCTAGTAGCAGCATGATGAGTGGATTTAGGTACGACGATTCTAAGTGAAATAAGTCACACAGAAAAGGACACTTCTCATAAGGTGTCACTTATAGAGGGAATGTAAAAACCGTTACACTTGAACTGAATTACAAAACAGAACAGAGTCACACATGCAGAAAACACACTATGGCTGCTTAACGGGAAAGGTGAGGTGGGGTGATACATAAAACAAGAGTATCAAATTAGCTCAGATACCGTTCCATAAACCCAATATGTAATAGACAAGACCTACTCCTTGCTCAGAGAACTGGACTCAACACGCACGATTCACCGCACAAGAATATATCTGACTAGTAATAATCTTAAAACCTATGTATTGATATCTCTCTGTTAGTGTGTCAAGTGGGTGTAAAGCGGCATAAACACAGCCGTGAAAAGCAGCTAAACCCCATTATAAAAATAAATTAGTTTTAAAAACCCATGAAACAAAGACAGTGAAATAGAGAGAAATTCTTACACAATTCGTTCAGGGGCTGTGATGCAAACTGGATTGACCATATCTAGACCCACAGCTGGATGAGACATAAAGGTGGACACTCTTGGGGCTGAGATGTTTGGTGTGGTTGGGTGAGCAAATGCAGACCCTTTAAAGTAATACTGCGTGCTACCCATCGCATGGTTCCCAAATCTCCAGGTTCAAGGGCATCTTCCTACATCGAAAACATGCATGAGAAACCCAGAAGATGGTACACCGTGTGATGGGGAAGGTTTCTAAAACGCACCTCATTTCTCATCTCCTTGTGCTCGGGTTTGCCATTCCAGCCACTTTACTAGCAATCTCCCTACTTGGAGCATCAGCACCTTTAACCTCCTGTTCCGTACAGGTTGCAATTTGTCCTGAGGATGAACGGGAAGACGGGGAACCAATGAGAGACTAGCTCTTGGTGTTGGGACAGGCACAGGTCACTCTATTTTCCCATCAGGAAGAAGAATTAACCACAGGCTCAGCCTGCCCCCCGGAACCAGAACAGGGCCTGAAGCCATCCTGTGCTTTTGCGGCCAGCTCCCCAAAAAGCGAGTTGTAAAATGGAGCTTCAGGGCACTGCAATTCACAAACCTGCACAGTTATAAATGATAACTCTCGTCCACAAATATATTGAGGGAAGGCAAAGACGAGGAATTGAAATCAAGGCAGAATTGCAGGAAACAGATTTCAGGAGGTAGATTCGAATCGCCTTTAAAGCACATGAAAGCGGCAAAACATTGACAATGATGCCCTTGGCCAAAAAGGGCGTATGCGTTTTTTCCTGAATATATTCAGGAAAAAACGCATACGCCCTTTTTGGCCAACCAAGCAACCTGGAAAGGCAAATCAGCGCTACAAAGAAGTCTCGCTTCCCATCGGTCAAAAGGGCCATGCTGAAAAAAGTGTCAAAACCAGAAATGCAGGACAGGCCATGGAGAAATGGGAGCCTTGCTACACTGATGGGCGGGATGTAAATTGCCAACAGCCACTCTGGAGAAGTGTACGGTGTGTCCTGAAACATCTAAAAAACACAGCTTAGAGAGCATAAGGCACTTCCACGCATGGGGGTATAAAGTGGGAAAATTAAAAATCAGCAAGACACAAGAACCCCAAAGTTTAGGGCTGCTCTGTTGACAAGGACCTCCGCTTCATTCCACCTTCAATATCCCAGGAAAGCGAAAAATGGATACAAAAGTTGTGGTCCTTATGTACAATGGAATATCACTCAGCCATGAAATCAATGTTATAAGGCTAGTAGCAGCATGATGAGTGGATTTAGGTACGACGATTCTAAGTGAAATAAGTCACACAGAAAAGGACACTTCTCATAAGGTGTCACTTATAGAGGGAATGTAAAAACCGTTACACTTGAACTGAATTACAAAACAGAACAGGGTCACACATGCAGAAAACACACTATGGCTGCTTAACGGGAAAGGTGAGGTGGGGTGATACATAAAACAAGAGTATCAAATTAGCTCAGATACCGTTCCATAAACCCAATATGTAATAGACAAGACCTACTCCTTGCTCAGAGAACTGGACTCAACACGCACGATTCACCGCACAAGAATATATCTGACTAGTAATAATCTTAAAACCTATGTATTGATATCTCTCTGTTAGTGTGTCAAGTGGGTGTAAAGCGGCATAAACACAGCCGTGAAAAGCAGCTAAACCCCATTATAAAAATAAATTAGTTTTAAAAACCCATGAAACAAAGACAGTGAAATAGAGAGAAATTCTTACACAATTCGTTCAGGGGCTGTGATGCAAACTGGATTGACCATATCTAGACCCACAGCTGGATGAGACATAAAGGTGGACACTCTTGGGGCTGAGATGTTTGGTGTGGTTGGGTGAGCAAATGCAGACCCTTTAAAGTAATACTGCGTGCTACCCATCGCATGGTTCCCAAATCTCCAGGTTCAAGGGCATCTTCCTACATCGAAAACATGCATGAGAAACCCAGAAGATGGTACACCGTGTGATGGGGAAGGTTTCTAAAACGCACCTCATTTCTCATCTCCTTGTGCTCGGGTTTGCCATTCCAGCCACTTTACTAGCAATCTCCCTACTTGGAGCATCAGCACCTTTAACCTCCTGTTCCGTACAGGTTGCAATTTGTCCTGAGGATGAACGGGAAGACGGGGAACCAATGAGAGACTAGCTCTTGGTGTTGGGACAGGCACAGGTCACTCTATTTTCCCATCAGGAAGAAGAATTAACCACAGGCTCAGCCTGCCCCCCGGAACCAGAACAGGGCCTGAAGCCATCCTGTGCTTTTGCGGCCAGCTCCCCAAAAAGCGAGTTGTAAAATGGAGCTTCAGGGCACTGCAATTCACAAACCTGCACAGTTATAAATGATAACTCTCGTCCACAAATATATTGAGGGAAGGCAAAGACGAGGAATTGAAATCAAGGCAGAATTGCAGGAAACAGATTTCAGGAGGTAGATTCGAATCGCCTTTAAAGCATATGAAAGCGGCAAAACATTGACAATGATGCCCTTGGCCAAAAAGGGCGTATGCGTTTTTTCCTGAATATATTCAGGAAAAAACGCATACGCCCTTTTTGGCCAACCAAGCAACCTGGAAAGGCAAATCAGCGCTACAAAGAAGTCTCGCTTCCCATCGGTCAAAAGGGCCATGCTGAAAAAAGTGTCAAAACCAGAAATGCAGGACAGGCCATGGAGAAATGGGAGCCTTGCTACACTGATGGGCGGGATGTAAATTGCCAACAGCCACTCTGGAGAAGTGTACGGTGTGTCCTGAAACATCTAAAAAACACAGCTTAGAGAGCATAAGGCACTTCCACGCATGGGGGTATAAAGTGGGAAAATTAAAAATCAGCAAGACACAAGAACCCCAAAGTTTAGGGCTGCTCTGTTGACAAGGACCTCCGCTTCATTCCACCTTCAATATCCCAGGAAAGCGAAAAATGGATACAAAAGTTGTGGTCCTTATGTACAATGGAATATCACTCAGCCATGAAATCAATGTTATAAGGCTAGTAGCAGCATGATGAGTGGATTTAGGTACGACGATTCTAAGTGAAATAAGTCACACAGAAAAGGACACTTCTCATAAGGTGTCACTTATAGAGGGAATGTAAAAACCGTTACACTTGAACTGAATTACAAAACAGAACAGAGTCACACATGCAGAAAACACACTATGGCTGCTTAACGGGAAAGGTGAGGTGGGGTGATACATAAAACAAGAGTATCAAATTAGCTCAGATACCGTTCCATAAACCCAATATGTAATAGACAAGACCTACTCCTTGCTCAGAGAACTGGACTCAACACGCACGATTCACCGCACAAGAATATATCTGACTAGTAATAATCTTAAAACCTATGTATTGATATCTCTCTGTTAGTGTGTCAAGTGGGTGTAAAGCGGCATAAACACAGCCGTGAAAAGCAGCTAAACCCCATTATAAAAATAAATTAGTTTTAAAAACCCATGAAACAAAGACAGTGAAATAGAGAGAAATTCTTACACAATTCGTTCAGGGGCTGTGATGCAAACTGGATTGACCATATCTAGACCCACAGCTGGATGAGACATAAAGGTGGACACTCTTGGGGCTGAGATGTTTGGTGTGGTTGGGTGAGCAAATGCAGACCCTTTAAAGTAATACTGCGTGCTACCCATCGCATGGTTCCCAAATCTCCAGGTTCAAGGGCATCTTCCTACATCGAAAACATGCATGAGAAACCCAGAAGATGGTACACCGTGTGATGGGGAAGGTTTCTAAAACGCACCTCATTTCTCATCTCCTTGTGCTCGGGTTTGCCATTCCAGCCACTTTACTAGCAATCTCCCTACTTGGAGCATCAGCACCTTTAACCTCCTGTTCCGTACAGGTTGCAATTTGTCCTGAGGATGAACGGGAAGACGGGGAACCAATGAGAGACTAGCTCTTGGTGTTGGGACAGGCACAGGTCACTCTATTTTCCCATCAGGAAGAAGAATTAACCACAGGCTCAGCCTGCCCCCCGGAACCAGAACAGGGCCTGAAGCCATCCTGTGCTTTTGCGGCCAGCTCCCCAAAAAGCGAGTTGTAAAATGGAGCTTCAGGGCACTGCAATTCACAAACCTGCACAGTTATAAATGATAACTCTCGTCCACAAATATATTGAGGGAAGGCAAAGACGAGGAATTGAAATCAAGGCAGAATTGCAGGAAACAGATTTCAGGAGGTAGATTCGAATCGCCTTTAAAGCACATGAAAGCGGCAAAACATTGACAATGATGCCCTTGGCCAAAAAGGGCGTATGCGTTTTTTCCTGAATATATTCAGGAAAAAACGCATACGCCCTTTTTGGCCAACCAAGCAACCTGGAAAGGCAAATCAGCGCTACAAAGAAGTCTCGCTTCCCATCGGTCAAAAGGGCCATGCTGAAAAAAGTGTCAAAACCAGAAATGCAGGACAGGCCATGGAGAAATGGGAGCCTTGCTACACTGATGGGCGGGATGTAAATTGCCAACAGCCACTCTGGAGAAGTGTACGGTGTGTCCTGAAACATCTAAAAAACACAGCTTAGAGAGCATAAGGCACTTCCACGCATGGGGGTATAAAGTGGGAAAATTAAAAATCAGCAAGACACAAGAACCCCAAAGTTTAGGGCTGCTCTGTTGACAAGGACCTCCGCTTCATTCCACCTTCAATATCCCAGGAAAGCGAAAAATGGATACAAAAGTTGTGGTCCTTATGTACAATGGAATATCACTCAGCCATGAAATCAATGTTATAAGGCTAGTAGCAGCATGATGAGTGGATTTAGGTACGACGATTCTAAGTGAAATAAGTCACACAGAAAAGGACACTTCTCATAAGGTGTCACTTATAGAGGGAATGTAAAAACCGTTACACTTGAACTGAATTACAAAACAGAACAGAGTCACACATGCAGAAAACACACTATGGCTGCTTAACGGGAAAGGTGAGGTGGGGTGATACATAAAACAAGAGTATCAAATTAGCTCAGATACCGTTCCATAAACCCAATATGTAATAGACAAGACCTACTCCTTGCTCAGAGAACTGGACTCAACACGCACGATTCACCGCACAAGAATATATCTGACTAGTAATAATCTTAAAACCTATGTATTGATATCTCTCTGTTAGTGTGTCAAGTGGGTGTAAAGCGGCATAAACACAGCCGTGAAAAGCAGCTAAACCCCATTATAAAAATAAATTAGTTTTAAAAACCCATGAAACAAAGACAGTGAAATAGAGAGAAATTCTTACACAATTCGTTCAGGGGCTGTGATGCAAACTGGATTGACCATATCTAGACCCACAGCTGGATGAGACATAAAGGTGGACACTCTTGGGGCTGAGATGTTTGGTGTGGTTGGGTGAGCAAATGCAGACCCTTTAAAGTAATACTGCGTGCTACCCATCGCATGGTTCCCAAATCTCCAGGTTCAAGGGCATCCTCCTACATCGAAAACATGCATGAGAAACCCAGAAGATGGTACACCGTGTGATGGGGAAGGTTTCTAAAACGCACCTCATTTCTCATCTCCTTGTGCTCGGGTTTGCCATTCCAGCCACTTTACTAGCAATCTCCCTACTTGGAGCATCAGCACCTTTAACCTCCTGTTCCGTACAGGTTGCAATTTGTCCTGAGGATGAACGGGAAGACGGGGAACCAATGAGAGACTAGCTCTTGGTGTTGGGACAGGCACAGGTCACTCTATTTTCCCATCAGGAAGAAGAATTAACCACAGGCTCAGCCTGCCCCCCGGAACCAGAACAGGGCCTGAAGCCATCCTGTGCTTTTGCGGCCAGCTCCCCAAAAAGCGAGTTGTAAAATGGAGCTTCAGGGCACTGCAATTCACAAACCTGCACAGTTATAAATGATAACTCTCGTCCACAGATATATTGAGGGAAGGCAAAGACGAGGAATTGAAATCAAGGCAGAATTGCAGGAAACAGATTTCAGGAGGTAGATTCGAATCGCCTTTAAAGCACATGAAAGCGGCAAAACGTTGACAATGATGCCCTTGGCCAAAAAGGGCGTATGCGTTTTTTCCTGAATATATTCAGGAAAAAACGCATACGCCCTTTTTGGCCAACCAAGCAACCTGGAAAGGCAAATCAGCGCTACAAAGAAGTCTCGCTTCCCATCGGTCAAAAGGGCCATGCTGAAAAAAGTGTCAAAACCAGAAATGCAGGACAGGCCATGGAGAAATGGGAGCCTTGCTACACTGATGGGCGGGATGTAAATTGCCAACAGCCACTCTGGAGAAGTGTACGGTGTGTCCTGAAACATCTAAAAAACACAGCTTAGAGAGCATAAGGCACTTCCACGCATGGGGGTATAAAGTGGGAAAATTAAAAATCAGCAAGACACAAGAACCCCAAAGTTTAGGGCTGCTCTGTTGACAAGGACCTCCGCTTCATTCCACCTTCAATATCCCAGGAAAGCGAAAAATGGATACAAAAGTTGTGGTCCTTATGTACAATGGAATATCACTCAGCCATGAAATCAATGTTATAAGGCTAGTAGCAGCATGATGAGTGGATTTAGGTACGACGATTCTAAGTGAAATAAGTCACACAGAAAAGGACACTTCTCATAAGGTGTCACTTATAGAGGGAATGTAAAAACCGTTACACTTGAACTGAATTACAAAACAGAACAGAGTCACACATGCAGAAAACACACTATGGCTGCTTAACGGGAAAGGTGAGGTGGGGTGATACATAAAACAAGAGTATCAAATTAGCTCAGATACCGTTCCATAAACCCAATATGTAATAGACAAGACCTACTCCTTGCTCAGAGAACTGGACTCAACACGCACGATTCACCGCACAAGAATATATCTGACTAGTAATAATCTTAAAACCTATGTATTGATATCTCTCTGTTAGTGTGTCAAGTGGGTGTAAAGCGGCATAAACACAGCCGTGAAAAGCAGCTAAACCCCATTATAATAATAAATTAGTTTTAAAAACCCATGAAACAAAGACAGTGAAATAGAGAGAAATTCTTACACAATTCGTTCAGGGGCTGTGATGCAAACTGGATTGACCATATCTAGACCCACAGCTGGATGAGACATAAAGGTGGACACTCTTGGGGCTGAGATGTTTGGTGTGGTTGGGTGAGCAAATGCAGACCCTTTAAAGTAATACTGCGTGCTACCCATCGCATGGTTCCCAAATCTCCAGGTTCAAGGGCATCTTCCTACATCGAAAACATGCATGAGAAACCCAGAAGATGGTACACCGTGTGATGGGGAAGGTTTCTAAAACGCACCTCATTTCTCATCTCCTTGTGCTCGGGTTTGCCATTCCAGCCACTTTACTAGCAATCTCCCTACTTGGAGCATCAGCACCTTTAACCTCCTGTTCCGTACAGGTTGCAATTTGTCCTGAGGATGAACGGGAAGACGGGGAACCAATGAGAGACTAGCTCTTGGTGTTGGGACAGGCACAGGTCACTCTATTTTCCCATCAGGAAGAAGAATTAACCACAGGCTCAGCCTGCCCCCCGGAACCAGAACAGGGCCTGAAGCCATCCTGTGCTTTTGCGGCCAGCTCCCCAAAAAGCGAGTTGTAAAATGGAGCTTCAGGGCACTGCAATTCACAAACCTGCACAGTTATAAATGATAACTCTCGTCCACAAATATATTGAGGGAAGGCAAAGACGAGGAATTGAAATCAAGGCAGAATTGCAGGAAACAGATTTCAGGAGGTAGATTCGAATCGCCTTTAAAGCATATGAAAGCGGCAAAACATTGACAATGATGCCCTTGGCCAAAAAGGGCGTATGCGTTTTTTCCTGAATATATTCAGGAAAAAACGCATACGCCCTTTTTGGCCAACCAAGCAACCTGGAAAGGCAAATCAGCGCTACAAAGAAGTCTCGCTTCCCATCGGTCAAAAGGGCCATGCTGAAAAAAGTGTCAAAACCAGAAATGCAGGACAGGCCATGGAGAAATGGGAGCCTTGCTACACTGATGGGCGGGATGTAAATTGCCAACAGCCACTCTGGAGAAGTGTACGGTGTGTCCTGAAACATCTAAAAAACACAGCTTAGAGAGCATAAGGCACTTCCACGCATGGGGGTATAAAGTGGGAAAATTAAAAATCAGCAAGACACAAGAACCCCAAAGTTTAGGGCTGCTCTGTTGACAAGGACCTCCGCTTCATTCCACCTTCAATATCCCAGGAAAGCGAAAAATGGATACAAAAGTTGTGGTCCTTATGTACAATGGAATATCACTCAGCCATGAAATCAATGTTATAAGGCTAGTAGCAGCATGATGAGTGGATTTAGGTACGACGATTCTAAGTGAAATAAGTCACACAGAAAAGGACACTTCTCATAAGGTGTCACTTATAGAGGGAATGTAAAAACCGTTACACTTGAACTGAATTACAAAACAGAACAGAGTCACACATGCAGAAAACACACTATGGCTGCTTAACGGGAAAGGTGAGGTGGGGTGATACATAAAACAAGAGTATCAAATTAGCTCAGATACCGTTCCATAAACCCAATATGTAATAGACAAGACCTACTCCTTGCTCAGAGAACTGGACTCAACACGCACGATTCACCGCACAAGAATATATCTGACTAGTAATAATCTTAAAACCTATGTATTGATATCTCTCTGTTAGTGTGTCAAGTGGGTGTAAAGCGGCATAAACACAGCCGTGAAAAGCAGCTAAACCCCATTATAAAAATAAATTAGTTTTAAAAACCCATGAAACAAAGACAGTGAAATAGAGAGAAATTCTTACACAATTCGTTCAGGGGCTGTGATGCAAACTGGATTGACCATATCTAGACCCACAGCTGGATGAGACATAAAGGTGGACACTCTTGGGGCTGAGATGTTTGGTGTGGTTGGGTGAGCAAATGCAGACCCTTTAAAGTAATACTGCGTGCTACCCATCGCATGGTTCCCAAATCTCCAGGTTCAAGGGCATCTTCCTACATCGAAAACATGCATGAGAAACCCAGAAGATGGTACACCGTGTGATGGGGAAGGTTTCTAAAACGCACCTCATTTCTCATCTCCTTGTGCTCGGGTTTGCCATTCCAGCCACTTTACTAGCAATCTCCCTACTTGGAGCATCAGCACCTTTAACCTCCTGTTCCGTACAGGTTGCAATTTGTCCTGAGGATGAACGGGAAGACGGGGAACCAATGAGAGACTAGCTCTTGGTGTTGGGACAGGCACAGGTCACTCTATTTTCCCATCAGGAAGAAGAATTAACCACAGGCTCAGCCTGCCCCCCGGAACCAGAACAGGGCCTGAAGCCATCCTGTGCTTTTGCGGCCAGCTCCCCAAAAAGCGAGTTGTAAAATGGAGCTTCAGGGCACTGCAATTCACAAACCTGCACAGTTATAAATGATAACTCTCGTCCACAAATATATTGAGGGAAGGCAAAGACGAGGAATTGAAATCAAGGCAGAATTGCAGGAAACAGATTTCAGGAGGTAGATTCGAATCGCCTTTAAAGCACATGAAAGCGGCAAAACATTGACAATGATGCCCTTGGCCAAAAAGGGCGTATGCGTTTTTTCCTGAATATATTCAGGAAAAAACGCATACGCCCTTTTTGGCCAACCAAGCAACCTGGAAAGGCAAATCAGCGCTACAAAGAAGTCTCGCTTCCCATCAGTCAAAAGGGCCATGCTGAAAAAAGTGTCAAAACCAGAAATGCAGGACAGGCCATGGAGAAATGGGAGCCTTGCTACACTGATGGGCGGGATGTAAATTGCCAACAGCCACTCTGGAGAAGTGTACGGTGTGTCCTGAAACATCTAAAAAACACAGCTTAGAGAGCATAAGGCACTTCCACGCATGGGGGTATAAAGTGGGAAAATTAAAAATCAGCAAGACACAAGAACCCCAAAGTTTAGGGCTGCTCTGTTGACAAGGACCTCCGCTTCATTCCACCTTCAATATCCCAGGAAAGCGAAAAATGGATACAAAAGTTGTGGTCCTTATGTACAATGGAATATCACTCAGCCATGAAATCAATGTTATAAGGCTAGTAGCAGCATGATGAGTGGATTTAGGTACGACGATTCTAAGTGAAATAAGTCACACAGAAAAGGACACTTCTCATAAGGTGTCACTTATAGAGGGAATGTAAAAACCGTTACACTTGAACTGAATTACAAAACAGAACAGAGTCACACATGCAGAAAACACACTATGGCTGCTTAACGGGAAAGGTGAGGTGGGGTGATACATAAAACAAGAGTATCAAATTAGCTCAGATACCGTTCCATAAACCCAATATGTAATAGACAAGACCTACTCCTTGCTCAGAGAACTGGACTCAACACGCACGATTCACCGCACAAGAATATATCTGACTAGTAATAATCTTAAAACCTATGTATTGATATCTCTCTGTTAGTGTGTCAAGTGGGTGTAAAGCGGCATAAACACAGCCGTGAAAAGCAGCTAAACCCCATTATAAAAATAAATTAGTTTTAAAAACCCATGAAACAAAGACAGTGAAATAGAGAGAAATTCTTACACAATTCGTTCAGGGGCTGTGATGCAAACTGGATTGACCATATCTAGACCCACAGCTGGATGAGACATAAAGGTGGACACTCTTGGGGCTGAGATGTTTGGTGTGGTTGGGTGAGCAAATGCAGACCCTTTAAAGTAATACTGCGTGCTACCCATCGCATGGTTCCCAAATCTCCAGGTTCAAGGGCATCTTCCTACATCGAAAACATGCATGAGAAACCCAGAAGATGGTACACCGTGTGATGGGGAAGGTTTCTAAAACGCACCTCATTTCTCATCTCTTTGTGCTCGGGTTTGCCATTCCAGCCACTTTACTAGCAATCTCCCTACTTGGAGCATCAGCACCTTTAACCTCCTGTTCCGTACAGGTTGCAATTTGTCCTGAGGATGAACGGGAAGACGGGGAACCAATGAGAGACTAGCTCTTGGTGTTGGGACAGGCACAGGTCACTCTATTTTCCCATCAGGAAGAAGAATTAACCACAGGCTCAGCCTGCCCCCCGGAACCAGAACAGGGCCTGAAGCCATCCTGTGCTTTTGCGGCCAGCTCCCCAAAAAGCGAGTTGTAAAATGGAGCTTCAGGGCACTGCAATTCACAAACCTGCACAGTTATAAATGATAACTCTCGTCCACAAATATATTGAGGGAAGGCAAAGAAGAGGATATGAAATCAAGGCAGAATTGCAGGAAACAGATTTCAGGAGGTAGATTCGAATCGCCTTTAAAGCACATGAAAAGCGGCAAAACGTTGACAATGATGCCCTTGGCCAAAAAGGGCGTATGCGTTTTTTCCTGAATATATTCAGGAAAAAACGCATACGCCCTTTTTGGCCAACCAAGCAACCTGGAAAGGCAAATCAGCGCTACAAAGAAGTCTCGCTTCCCATCGGTCAAAAGGGCCATGCTGAAAAAAGTGTCAAAACCAGAAATGCAGGACAGGCCATGGAGAAATGGGAGCCTTGCTACACTGATGGGCGGGATGTAAATTGCCAACAGCCACTCTGGAGAAGTGTACGGTGTGTCCTGAAACATCTAAAAAACACAGCTTAGAGAGCATAGGGCACTTCCACGCATGGGGGTATAAAGTGGGAAAATTGAAAATCAGCAAGACACAAGAACCCCAAAGTTTAGGGCTGCTCTGTTGACAAGGACCTCCGCTTCATTCCACCTTCAATATCCCAGGAAAGCGAAAAATGGATACAAAAGTTGTGGTCCTTATGTACAATGGAATATCACTCAGCCATGAAATCAGTGTTATAAGGCTAGTAGCAGCATGATGAGTGGATTTAGGTACGACGATTCTAAGTGAAATAAGTCACACAGAAAAGGACACTTCTCATAAGGTGTCACTTATAGAGGGAATGTAAAAACCGTTACACTTGAACTGAATTACAAAACAGAACAGAGTCACACATGCAGAAAACACACTATGGCTGCTTAACGGGAAAGGTGAGGTGGGGTGATACATAAAACAAGAGTATCAAATTAGCTCAGATACCGTTCCATAAACCCAATATGTAATAGACAAGACCTACTCCTTGCTCAGAGAACTGGACTCAACACGCCCGATTCACCGCACAAGAATATATCTGACTAGTAATAATCTTAAAACCTATGTATTGATATCTCTCTGTTAGTGTGTCAAGTGGGTGTAAAGCGGCATAAACACAGCCGTGAAAAGCAGCTAAACCCCATTATAAAATTAAATTACTTTTAAAAACCCATGAAAGAAAGACAGTGAAAGAGAGAGAAATTCTTACACAATTCGTTCACGGGCTGTGATGCAACCTGGATGGACCATATCTAGACCCACAGCTGGATGAGACATAAGGGTGGACACTCTTGGGGCTGAGAGGTTTGGTGAGGTTGGGTGAGCAAACGCAGACCCTTTAAAGTAATACTCGTGCTACCCATCGCATGGTTCCCAAATCTCCAGGTTCAAGGGCATCTTCCTACATCGAAAACATGCATGAGAAACCCAGAAGATGGTACACCGTGTGATGGGGAAGGTTTCTAAAACGCACCTCATTTCTCATCTCCTTGTGCTCGGGTTCGCCATTCCAGCCACTTTACTAGCAATCTCCCTACTTGGAGCATTAGCACCTTTAACCTCCTGTTCCGTACAGGTTGCAATTTGTCCTGAGGATGAACGGGAAGACGGGGAACCAATGAGAGACTAGCTCTTGGTGTTGGGACAGGCACAGGTCACTCTATTTTCCCATCAGGAAGAAGAATTAACCACAGGCTCAGCCTGCCCCCCGGAACCAGAACAGGGCCTGAAGCCATCCTGTGCTTTTGCGGCCAGCTCCCCAAAAAGCGAGTTGTAAAATGGAGCTTCAGGGCACTGCAATTCACAAACCTGCACAGTTATAAATGATAACTCTCGTCCACAAATATATTGAGGGAAGGCAAAGACGAGGAATTGAAATCAAGGCAGAATTGCAGGAAACAGATTTCAGGAGGTAGATTCGAATCGCCTTTAAAGCACATGAAAAGCGGCAAAACGTTGACAATGATGCCCTTGGCCAAAAAGGGCGTATGCGTTTTTTCCTGAATATATTCAGGAAAAAACGCATACGCCCTTTTTGGCCAACCAAGCAACCTGGAAAGGCAAATCAGCGCTACAAAGAAGTCTCGCTTCCCATCGGTCAAAAGGGCCATGCTGAAAAAAGTGTCAAAACCAGAAATGCAGGACAGGCCATGGAGAAATGGGAGCCTTGCTACACTGATGGGCGGGATGTAAATTGCCAACAGCCACTCTGGAGAAGTGTACGGTGTGTCCTGAAACATCTAAAAAACACAGCTTAGAGAGCATAAGGCACTTCCACGCATGGGGGTATAAAGTGGGAAAATTAAAAATCAGCAAGACACAAGAACCCCAAAGTTTAGGGCTGCTCTGTTGACAAGGACCTCCACTTCATTACACCTTAAATACCCCAGGAAAGCGAAAAATGGATAAAAATGTTGTGGTCCTTATGTACAATGGAATATCACTCAGCCATGAAATCAATGTCATAAGGCTAGTAGCAGCATGATGAGTGGATTTAGGTACGACGCTTCTAAGTGAAATAAGTCACACAAAAAGGACACTTCTCATAAGGTGTCACTTATAGAGGGAATGTAAAAACCGTTACACTTGAACTGAATTACAGAACAGAACAGTGTCACACATGCAGAAAACACACTATGGCTGCTTAACGGGAAAGGTGAGGTGGGGTGATACATAAAACAAGAGTTTCGAATTAGCTCAGATACCTTTCCATAAACCCAATATGTAATAGACAAGACCTACTCCTTGCTCAGAGAACTGGACTCAACATGCCCGATTCACCGCACAAGAATATATCTGACTAGTAATAATCTTAAAACCTATGTATTGATATCTCTCTGTTAGTGTGTCAAGTGGGTGTAAAGTGGCATAAACACAGCCGTGAAAAGCAGCTAAACCCCATTAAAAAAATAAATTACTTTTAAAAACCCATGAAAGAAAGACAGTGAAAGAGAGAGAAATTCTTACACAATTCGTTCACGGGCTGTGATGCAACCTGGATGGACCATATCTAGACCCACAGCTGGATGAGACATAAGGGTGGACACTCTTGGGGCTGAGAGGTTTGGTGAGGTTGGGTGTGCAAACGCAGACCCTTTAAAGTAATACTGCGTGCTACCCATCTCATGGGTCCCAAATCTCCAGGTTCAAGGGCATCTTCCTACATCGAAAACATGATTGAGAAACCCAGAAGATGGTACACCATGTGATGGGGAAAGGTTTCTAAAACGCACCTCATTTCTCATCTCCTTGTTCTCGGGTTCGCCATTCCAGCCACTTTAGTAGCAATCTCCCTACTTGGAGCATCAGCACCTTTAACCTCCTGTTCCGTACTGGTTGCAATTTGTCCTGAGGATGAACGGGAAGACGGGGAACCAATGAGAGACTAGCTCTTGGTGTTGGGACAGGCACAGGTCACTCTATTTTCCCATCAGGAAGAAGAATTAACCACAGGCTCAGCCTGCCCCCCGGAACCAGAACAGGTCCTGAAGCCATCCTGTGCTTTTGCGGCCAGCTCCCCAAAAATCGAGTTGTAAAATGGATCTTCAGGGCACTGCAATTCACAAACCTGCACAGTTATAAATGATAACTCTCGTCCACAAATATATTGAGGGAAGGCAAAGACGAGGAATTGAAATCAAGGCAGAATTGCAGGAAACAGATTTCAGGAGGTAGATTCCAATCGCCTTTAAAGCACATGAAAGCGGCAAAACGTTGACAATGATGCCCTTGGCCAAAAAGGGCGTATGCCTTTTTTCCTGAATATATTCAGGAAAAAACGCATACGCCCTTTTTGGCCAACCAAGCAACCTGGAAAGGCAAATCAGCGCTACAAAGAAGTCTCGCTTCCCATCGGTCAAAAGGGCCATGCTGAAAAAAGTGTCAAAACCAGAAATGCAGGACAGGCCATGGAGAAATGGGAGCCTTGCTACACTGATGGGCGGGATGTAAATTGCCAACAGCCACTCTGGAGAAGTGTACGGTGTGTCCTGAAACATCTAAAAAACACAGCTTAGAGAGCATAAGGCACTTCCACGCATGGGGGTATAAAGTGGGAAAATTAAAAATCAGCAAGACACAAGCACCCCAAAGTTTAGGGCTGCTCTGTTGACAAGGACCTCCGCTTCATTCCACCTTCAATATCCCAGGAAAGCGAAAAATGGATACAAAAGTTGTGGTCCTTATGTACAATGGAATATCACTCAGCCATGAAATCAATGTTATAAGGCTAGTAGCAGCATGATGAGTGGATTTAGGTACGACGATTCTAAGTGAAATAAGTCACACAGAAAAGGACACTTCTCATAAGGTGTCACTTATAGAGGGAATGTAAAAACCGTTACACTTGAACTGAATTACAAAACAGAACAGAGTCACACATGCAGAAAACACACTATGGCTGCTTAACGGGAAAGGTGAGGTGGGGTGATACATAAAACAAGAGTTTCAAATTAGCTCAGATACCGTTCCATAAACCCAATATGTAATAGACAAGACCTACTCCTTGCTCAGAGAACTGGACTCAACACGCACGATTCACCGCACAAGAATATATCTGACTAGTAATAATCTTAAAACCTATGGATTGATATCTCTCTGTTAGTGTGTCAAGTGGGTGTAAAGCGGCATAAACACAGCCGTGAAAAGCAGCTAAACCCCATTATAAAAATAAATTAGTTTTAAAAACCCATGAAACAAAGACAGTGAAAGAGAGAGAAATTCTTACACAATTCGTTCAGGGGCTGTGATGCAACCTGGATTGACCATATCTAGACCCACAGCTGGATGAGACATAAGGGTGGACACTCTTGGGGCTGAGAGGTTTGGTGTGGTTGGGTGAGCAAACGCAGACCCTTTAAAGTAATACTGCGTGCTACCCATCACATGGTTCCCAAATCTCCAGGTTCAAGGGCATCTTCCTACATCGAAAACATGCATGAGAAACCCAGAAGATGGTACACCGTGTGATGGGGAAGGTTTCTAAAACGCACCTCATTTCTCATCTCCTTGTGCTCGGGTTCGCCATTCCAGCCACTTTACTAGCAATCTCCCTACTTGGAGCATCAGCACCTTTAACCTCCTGTTCCGTACAGGTTGCAATTTGTCCTGAGGATGAACGGGAAGACGGGGAACCAATGAGAGACTAGCTCTTGGTGTTGGGACAGGCACAGGTCACTCTATTTTCCCATCAGGAAGAAGAATTAACCACAGGCTCAGCCTGCCCCCCGGAACCAGAACAGGGCCTGAAGCCATCCTGTGCTTTTGCGGCCAGCTCCCCAAAAAGCGAGTTGTAAAATGGAGCTTCAGGGCACTGCAATTCACAAACCTGCACAGTTATAAATGATAACTCTCGTCCACAAATATATTGAGGGAAGGCAAAGACGAGGAATTGAAATCAAGGCAGAATTGCAGGAAACAGATTTCAGGAGGTAGATTCGAATCGCCTTTAAAGCACATGAAAGCGGCAAAACATTGACAATGATGCCCTTGGCCAAAAAGGGCGTATGCGTTTTTTCCTGAATATATTCAGGAAAAAACGCATACGCCCTTTTTGGCCAACCAAGCAACCTGGAAAGGCAAATCAGCGCTACAAAGAAGTCTCGCTTCCCATCGGTCAAAAGGGCCATGCTGAAAAAAGTGTCAAAACCAGAAATGCAGGACAGGCCATGGAGAAATGGGAGCCTTGCTACACTGATGGGCGGGATGTAAATTGCCAACAGCCACTCTGGAGAAGTGTACGGTGTGTCCTGAAACATCTAAAAAACACAGCTTAGAGAGCATAAGGCACTTCCACGCATGGGGGTATAAAGTGGGAAAATTAAAAATCAGCAAGACACAAGAACCCCAAAGTTTAGGGCTGCTCTGTTGACAAGGACCTCCGCTTCATTCCACCTTCAATATCCCAGGAAAGCGAAAAATGGATACAAAAGTTGTGGTCCTTATGTACAATGGAATATCACTCAGCCATGAAATCAATGTTATAAGGCTAGTAGCAGCATGATGAGTGGATTTAGGTACGACGATTCTAAGTGAAATAAGTCACACAGAAAAGGACACTTCTCATAAGGTGTCACTTATAGAGGGAATGTAAAAACCGTTACACTTGAACTGAATTACAAAACAGAACAGAGTCACACATGCAGAAAACACACTATGGCTGCTTAACGGGAAAGGTGAGGTGGGGTGATACATAAAACAAGAGTATCAAATTAGCTCAGATACCGTTCCATAAACCCAATATGTAATAGACAAGACCTACTCCTTGCTCAGAGAACTGGACTCAACACGCACGATTCACCGCACAAGAATATATCTGACTAGTAATAATCTTAAAACCTATATATTGATATCTCTCTGTTAGTGTGTCAAGTGGGTGTAAAGCGGCATAAACACAGCCGTGAAAAGCAGCTAAACCCCATTATAAAAATAAATTAGTTTTAAAAACCCATGAAACAAAGACAGTGAAATAGAGAGAAATTCTTACACAATTCGTTCAGGGGCTGTGATGCAAACTGGATTGACCATATCTAGACCCACAGCTGGATGAGACATAAAGGTGGACACTCTTGGGGCTGAGATGTTTGGTGTGGTTGGGTGAGCAAATGCAGACCCTTTAAAGTAATACTGCGTGCTACCCATCGCATGGTTCCCAAATCTCCAGGTTCAAGGGCATCTTCCTACATCGAAAACATGCATGAGAAACCCAGAAGATGGTACACCGTGTGATGGGGAAGGTTTCTAAAACGCACCTCATTTCTCATCTCCTTGTGCTCGGGTTTGCCATTCCAGCCACTTTACTAGCAATCTCCCTACTTGGAGCATCAGCACCTTTAACCTCCTGTTCCGTACAGGTTGCAATTTGTCCTGAGGATGAACGGGAAGACGGGGAACCAATGAGAGACTAGCTCTTGGTGTTGGGACAGGCACAGGTCACTCTATTTTCCCATCAGGAAGAAGAATTAACCACAGGCTCAGCCTGCCCCCCGGAACCAGAACAGGGCCTGAAGCCATCCTGTGCTTTTGCGGCCAGCTCCCCAAAAAGCGAGTTGTAAAATGGAGCTTCAGGGCACTGCAATTCACAAACCTGCACAGTTATAAATGATAACTCTCGTCCACAAATATATTGAGGGAAGGCAAAGACGAGGAATTGAAATCAAGGCAGAATTGCAGGAAACAGATTTCAGGAGGTAGATTCGAATCGCCTTTAAAGCACATGAAAGCGGCAAAACATTGACAATGATGCCCTTGGCCAAAAAGGGCGTATGCGTTTTTTCCTGAATATATTCAGGAAAAAACGCATACGCCCTTTTTGGCCAACCAAGCAACCTGGAAAGGCAAATCAGCGCTACAAAGAAGTCTCGCTTCCCATCGGTCAAAAGGGCCATGCTGAAAAAAGTGTCAAAACCAGAAATGCAGGACAGGCCATGGAGAAATGGGAGCCTTGCTACACTGATGGGCGGGATGTAAATTGCCAACAGCCACTCTGGAGAAGTGTACGGTGTGTCCTGAAACATCTAAAAAACACAGCTTAGAGAGCATAAGGCACTTCCACGCATGGGGGTATAAAGTGGGAAAATTAAAAATCAGCAAGACACAAGAACCCCAAAGTTTAGGGCTGCTCTGTTGACAAGGACCTCCGCTTCATTCCACCTTCAATATCCCAGGAAAGCGAAAAATGGATACAAAAGTTGTGGTCCTTATGTACAATGGAATATCACTCAGCCATGAAATCAATGTTATAAGGCTAGTAGCAGCATGATGAGTGGATTTAGGTACGACGATTCTAAGTGAAATAAGTCACACAGAAAAGGACACTTCTCATAAGGTGTCACTTATAGAGGGAATGTAAAAACCGTTACACTTGAACTGAATTACAAAACAGAACAGAGTCACACATGCAGAAAACACACTATGGCTGCTTAACGGGAAAGGTGAGGTGGGGTGATACATAAAACAAGAGTATCAAATTAGCTCAGATACCGTTCCATAAACCCAATATGTAATAGACAAGACCTACTCCTTGCTCAGAGAACTGGACTCAACACGCACGATTCACCGCACAAGAATATATCTGACTAGTAATAATCTTAAAACCTATGTATTGATATCTCTCTGTTAGTGTGTCAAGTGGGTGTAAAGCGGCATAAACACAGCCGTGAAAAGCAGCTAAACCCCATTATAAAAATAAATTAGTTTTAAAAACCCATGAAACAAAGACAGTGAAATAGAGAGAAATTCTTACACAATTCGTTCAGGGGCTGTGATGCAAACTGGATTGACCATATCTAGACCCACAGCTGGATGAGACATAAAGGTGGACACTCTTGGGGCTGAGATGTTTGGTGTGGTTGGGTGAGCAAATGCAGACCCTTTAAAGTAATACTGCGTGCTACCCATCGCATGGTTCCCAAATCTCCAGGTTCAAGGGCATCTTCCTACATCGAAAACATGCATGAGAAACCCAGAAGATGGTACACCGTGTGATGGGGAAGGTTTCTAAAACGCACCTCATTTCTCATCTCCTTGTGCTCGGGTTTGCCATTCCAGCCACTTTACTAGCAATCTCCCTAATTGGAGCATCAGCACCTTTAACCTCCTGTTCCGTACAGGTTGCAATTTGTCCTGAGGATGAACGGGAAGACGGGGAACCAATGAGAGACTAGCTCTTGGTGTTGGGACAGGCACAGGTCACTCTATTTTCCCATCAGGAAGAAGAATTAACCACAGGCTCAGCCTGCCCCCCGGAACCAGAACAGGGCCTGAAGCCATCCTGTGCTTTTGCGGCCAGCTCCCCAAAAAGCGAGTTGTAAAATGGAGCTTCAGGGCACTGCAATTCACAAACCTGCACAGTTATAAATGATAACTCTCGTCCACAAATATATTGAGGGAAGGCAAAGACGAGGAATTGAAATCAAGGCAGAATTGCAGGAAACAGATTTCAGGAGGTAGATTCGAATCGCCTTTAAAGCACATGAAAGCGGCAAAACGTTGACAATGATGCCCTTGGCCAAAAAGGGCGTATGCGTTTTTTCCTGAATATATTCAGGAAAAAACGCATACGCCCTTTTTGGCCAACCGAGCAACCTGGAAAGGCAAATCAGCGCTACAAAGAAGTCTCGCTTCCCATCGGTCAAAAGGGCCATGCTGAAAAAAGTGTCAAAACCAGAAATGCAGGACAGGCCATGGAGAAATGGGAGCCTTGCTACACTGATGGGCGGGATGTAAATTGCCAACAGCCACTCTGGAGAAGTGTACGGTGTGTCCTGAAACATCTAAAAAACACAGCTTAGAGAGCATAAGGCACTTCCACGCATGGGGGTATAAAGTGGGAAAATTAAAAATCAGCAAGACACAAGAACCCCAAAGTTTAGGGCTGCTCTGTTGACAAGGACCTCCGCTTCATTCCACCTTCAATATCCCAGGAAAGCGAAAAATGGATACAAAAGTTGTGGTCCTTATGTACAATGGAATATCACTCAGCCATGAAATCAATGTTATAAGGCTAGTAGCAGCATGATGAGTGGATTTAGGTACGACGATTCTAAGTGAAATAAGTCACACAGAAAAGGACACTTCTCATAAGGTGTCACTTATAGAGGGAATGTAAAAACCGTTACACTTGAACTGAATTACAAAACAGAACAGAGTCACACATGCAGAAAACACACTATGGCTGCTTAACGGGAAAGGTGAGGTGGGGTGATACATAAAACAAGAGTATCAAATTAGCTCAGATACCGTTCCATAAACCCAATATGTAATAGACAAGACCTACTCCTTGCTCAGAGAACTGGACTCAACACGCACGATTCACCGCACAAGAATATATCTGACTAGTAATAATCTTAAAACCTATGTATTGATATCTCTCTGTTAGTGTGTCAAGTGGGTGTAAAGCGGCATAAACACAGCCGTGAAAAGCAGCTAAACCCCATTATAAAAATAAATTAGTTTTAAAAACCCATGAAACAAAGACAGTGAAATAGAGAGAAATTCTTACACAATTCGTTCAGGGGCTGTGATGCAAACTGGATTGACCATATCTAGACCCACAGCTGGATGAGACATAAAGGTGGACACTCTTGGGGCTGAGATGTTTGGTGTGGTTGGGTGAGCAAATGCAGACCCTTTAAAGTAATACTGCGTGCTACCCATCGCATGGTTCCCAAATCTCCAGGTTCAAGGGCATCTTCCTACATCGAAAACATGCATGAGAAACCCAGAAGATGGTACACCGTGTGATGGGGAAGGTTTCTAAAACGCACCTCATTTCTCATCTCCTTGTGCTCGGGTTTGCCATTCCAGCCACTTTACTAGCAATCTCCCTACTTGGAGCATCAGCACCTTTAACCTCCTGTTCCGTACAGGTTGCAATTTGTCCTGAGGATGAACGGGAAGACGGGGAACCAATGAGAGACTAGCTCTTGGTGTTGGGACAGGCACAGGTCACTCTATTTTCCCATCAGGAAGAAGAATTAACCACAGGCTCAGCCTGCCCCCCGGAACCAGAACAGGGCCTGAAGCCATCCTGTGCTTTTGCGGCCAGCTCCCCAAAAAGCGAGTTGTAAAATGGAGCTTCAGGGCACTGCAATTCACAAACCTGCACAGTTATAAATGATAACTCTCGTCCACAAATATATTGAGGGAAGGCAAAGACGAGGAATTGAAATCAAGGCAGAATTGCAGGAAACAGATTTCAGGAGGTAGATTCGAATCGCCTTTAAAGCACATGAAAGCGGCAAAACGTTGACAATGATGCCCTTGGCCAAAAAGGGCGTATGCGTTTTTTCCTGAATATATTCAGGAAAAAACGCATACGCCCTTTTTGGCCAACCGAGCAACCTGGAAAGGCAAATCAGCGCTACAAAGAAGTCTCGCTTCCCATCGGTCAAAAGGGCCATGCTGAAAAAAGTGTCAAAACCAGAAATGCAGGACAGGCCATGGAGAAATGGGAGCCTTGCTACACTGATGGGCGGGATGTAAATTGCCAACAGCCACTCTGGAGAAGTGTACGGTGTGTCCTGAAACATCTAAAAAACACAGCTTAGAGAGCATAAGGCACTTCCACGCATGGGGGTATAAAGTGGGAAAATTAAAAATCAGCAAGACACAAGAACCCCAAAGTTTAGGGCTGCTCTGTTGACAAGGACCTCCGCTTCATTCCACCTTCAATATCCCAGGAAAGCGAAAAATGGATACAAAAGTTGTGGTCCTTATGTACAATGGAATATCACTCAGCCATGAAATCAATGTTATAAGGCTAGTAGCAGCATGATGAGTGGATTTAGGTACGACGATTCTAAGTGAAATAAGTCACACAGAAAAGGACACTTCTCATAAGGTGTCACTTATAGAGGGAATGTAAAAACCGTTACACTTGAACTGAATTACAAAACAGAACAGAGTCACACATGCAGAAAACACACTATGGCTGCTTAACGGGAAAGGTGAGGTGGGGTGATACATAAAACAAGAGTATCAAATTAGCTCAGATACCGTTCCATAAACCCAATATGTAATAGACAAGACCTACTCCTTGCTCAGAGAACTGGACTCAACACGCACGATTCACCGCACAAGAATATATCTGACTAGTAATAATCTTAAAACCTATGTATTGATATCTCTCTGTTAGTGTGTCAAGTGGGTGTAAAGCGGCATAAACACAGCCGTGAAAAGCAGCTAAACCCCATTATAAAAATAAATTAGTTTTAAAAACCCATGAAACAAAGACAGTGAAATAGAGAGAAATTCTTACACAATTCGTTCAGGGGCTGTGATGCAAACTGGATTGACCATATCTAGACCCACAGCTGGATGAGACATAAAGGTGGACACTCTTGGGGCTGAGATGTTTGGTGTGGTTGGGTGAGCAAATGCAGACCCTTTAAAGTAATACTGCGTGCTACCCATCGCATGGTTCCCAAATCTCCAGGTTCAAGGGCATCTTCCTACATCGAAAACATGCATGAGAAACCCAGAAGATGGTACACCGTGTGATGGGGAAGGTTTCTAAAACGCACCTCATTTCTCATCTCCTTGTGCTCGGGTTTGCCATTCCAGCCACTTTACTAGCAATCTCCCTACTTGGAGCATCAGCACCTTTAACCTCCTGTTCCGTACAGGTTGCAATTTGTCCTGAGGATGAACGGGAAGACGGGGAACCAATGAGAGACTAGCTCTTGGTGTTGGGACAGGCACAGGTCACTCTATTTTCCCATCAGGAAGAAGAATTAACCACAGGCTCAGCCTGCCCCCCGGAACCAGAACAGGGCCTGAAGCCATCCTGTGCTTTTGCGGCCAGCTCCCCAAAAAGCGAGTTGTAAAATGGAGCTTCAGGGCACTGCAATTCACAAACCTGCACAGTTATAAATGATAACTCTCGTCCACAAATATATTGAGGGAAGGCAAAGACGAGGAATTGAAATCAAGGCAGAATTGCAGGAAACAGATTTCAGGAGGTAGATTCGAATCGCCTTTAAAGCACATGAAAGCGGCAAAACATTGACAATGATGCCCTTGGCCAAAAAGGGCGTATGCGTTTTTTCCTGAATATATTCAGGAAAAAACGCATACGCCCTTTTTGGCCAACCGAGCAACCTGGAAAGGCAAATCAGCGCTACAAAGAAGTCTCGCTTCCCATCGGTCAAAAGGGCCATGCTGAAAAAAGTGTCAAAACCAGAAATGCAGGACAGGCCATGGAGAAATGGGAGCCTTGCTACACTGATGGGCGGGATGTAAATTGCCAACAGCCACTCTGGAGAAGTGTACGGTGTGTCCTGAAACATCTAAAAAACACAGCTTAGAGAGCATAAGGCACTTCCACGCATGGGGGTATAAAGTGGGAAAATTAAAAATCAGCAAGACACAAGAACCCCAAAGTTTAGGGCTGCTCTGTTGACAAGGACCTCCGCTTCATTCCACCTTCAATATCCCAGGAAAGCGAAAAATGGATACAAAAGTTGTGGTCCTTATGTACAATGGAATATCACTCAGCCATGAAATCAATGTTATAAGGCTAGTAGCAGCATGATGAGTGGATTTAGGTACGACGATTCTAAGTGAAATAAGTCACACAGAAAAGGACACTTCTCATAAGGTGTCACTTATAGAGGGAATGTAAAAACCGTTACACTTGAACTGAATTACAAAACAGAACAGAGTCACACATGCAGAAAACACACTATGGCTGCTTAACGGGAAAGGTGAGGTGGGGTGATACATAAAACAAGAGTATCAAATTAGCTCAGATACCGTTCCATAAACCCAATATGTAATAGACAAGACCTACTCCTTGCTCAGAGAACTGGACTCAACACGCACGATTCACCGCACAAGAATATATCTGACTAGTAATAATCTTAAAACCTATGTATTGATATCTCTCTGTTAGTGTGTCAAGTGGGTGTAAAGCGGCATAAACACAGCCGTGAAAAGCAGCTAAACCCCATTATAAAAATAAATTAGTTTTAAAAACCCATGAAACAAAGACAGTGAAATAGAGAGAAATTCTTACACAATTCGTTCAGGGGCTGTGATGCAAACTGGATTGACCATATCTAGACCCACAGCTGGATGAGACATAAAGGTGGACACTCTTGGGGCTGAGATGTTTGGTGTGGTTGGGTGAGCAAATGCAGACCCTTTAAAGTAATACTGCGTGCTACCCATCGCATGGTTCCCAAATCTCCAGGTTCAAGGGCATCTTCCTACATCGAAAACATGCATGAGAAACCCAGAAGATGGTACACCGTGTGATGGGGAAGGTTTCTAAAACGCACCTCATTTCTCATCTCCTTGTGCTCGGGTTTGCCATTCCAGCCACTTTACTAGCAATCTCCCTACTTGGAGCATCAGCACCTTTAACCTCCTGTTCCGTACAGGTTGCAATTTGTCCTGAGGATGAACGGGAAGACGGGGAACCAATGAGAGACTAGCTCTTGGTGTTGGGACAGGCACAGGTCACTCTATTTTCCCATCAGGAAGAAGAATTAACCACAGGCTCAGCCTGCCCCCCGGAACCAGAACAGGGCCTGAAGCCATCCTGTGCTTTTGCGGCCAGCTCCCCAAAAAGCGAGTTGTAAAATGGAGCTTCAGGGCACTGCAATTCACAAACCTGCACAGTTATAAATGATAACTCTCGTCCACAAATATATTGAGGGAAGGCAAAGACGAGGAATTGAAATCAAGGCAGAATTGCAGGAAACAGATTTCAGGAGGTAGATTCGAATCGCCTTTAAAGCACATGAAAGCGGCAAAACGTTGACAATGATGCCCTTGGCCAAAAAGGGCGTATGCGTTTTTTCCTGAATATATTCAGGAAAAAACGCATACGCCCTTTTTGGCCAACCGAGCAACCTGGAAAGGCAAATCAGCGCTACAAAGAAGTCTCGCTTCCCATCGGTCAAAAGGGCCATGCTGAAAAAAGTGTCAAAACCAGAAATGCAGGACAGGCCATGGAGAAATGGGAGCCTTGCTACACTGATGGGCGGGATGTAAATTGCCAACAGCCACTCTGGAGAAGTGTACGGTGTGTCCTGAAACATCTAAAAAACACAGCTTAGAGAGCATAAGGCACTTCCACGCATGGGGGTATAAAGTGGGAAAATTAAAAATCAGCAAGACACAAGAACCCCAAAGTTTAGGGCTGCTCTGTTGACAAGGACCTCCGCTTCATTCCACCTTCAATATCCCAGGAAAGCGAAAAATGGATACAAAAGTTGTGGTCCTTATGTACAATGGAATATCACTCAGCCATGAAATCAATGTTATAAGGCTAGTAGCAGCATGATGAGTGGATTTAGGTACGACGATTCTAAGTGAAATAAGTCACACAGAAAAGGACACTTCTCATAAGGTGTCACTTATAGAGGGAATGTAAAAACCGTTACACTTGAACTGAATTACAAAACAGAACAGGGTCACACATGCAGAAAACACACTATGGCTGCTTAACGGGAAAGGTGAGGTGGGGTGATACATAAAACAAGAGTATCAAATTAGCTCAGATACCGTTCCATAAACCCAATATGTAATAGACAAGACCTACTCCTTGCTCAGAGAACTGGACTCAACACGCACGATTCACCGCACAAGAATATATCTGACTAGTAATAATCTTAAAACCTATGTATTGATATCTCTCTGTTAGTGTGTCAAGTGGGTGTAAAGCGGCATAAACACAGCCGTGAAAAGCAGCTAAACCCCATTATAAAAATAAATTAGTTTTAAAAACCCATGAAACAAAGACAGTGAAATAGAGAGAAATTCTTACACAATTCGTTCAGGGGCTGTGATGCAAACTGGATTGACCATATCTAGACCCACAGCTGGATGAGACATAAAGGTGGACACTCTTGGGGCTGAGATGTTTGGTGTGGTTGGGTGAGCAAATGCAGACCCTTTAAAGTAATACTGCGTGCTACCCATCGCATGGTTCCCAAATCTCCAGGTTCAAGGGCATCTTCCTACATCGAAAACATGCATGAGAAACCCAGAAGATGGTACACCGTGTGATGGGGAAGGTTTCTAAAACGCACCTCATTTCTCATCTCCTTGTGCTCGGGTTTGCCATTCCAGCCACTTTACTAGCAATCTCCCTACTTGGAGCATCAGCACCTTTAACCTCCTGTTCCGTACAGGTTGCAATTTGTCCTGAGGATGAACGGGAAGACGGGGAACCAATGAGAGACTAGCTCTTGGTGTTGGGACAGGCACAGGTCACTCTATTTTCCCATCAGGAAGAAGAATTAACCACAGGCTCAGCCTGCCCCCCGGAACCAGAACAGGGCCTGAAGCCATCCTGTGCTTTTGCGGCCAGCTCCCCAAAAAGCGAGTTGTAAAATGGAGCTTCAGGGCACTGCAATTCACAAACCTGCACAGTTATAAATGATAACTCTCGTCCACAAATATATTGAGGGAAGGCAAAGACGAGGAATTGAAATCAAGGCAGAATTGCAGGAAACAGATTTCAGGAGGTAGATTCGAATCGCCTTTAAAGCACATGAAAGCGGCAAAACGTTGACAATGATGCCCTTGGCCAAAAAGGGCGTATGCGTTTTTTCCTGAATATATTCAGGAAAAAACGCATACGCCCTTTTTGGCCAACCAAGCAACCTGGAAAGGCAAATCAGCGCTACAAAGAAGTCTCGCTTCCCATCGGTCAAAAGGGCCATGCTGAAAAAAGTGTCAAAACCAGAAATGCAGGACAGGCCATGGAGAAATGGGAGCCTTGCTACACTGATGGGCGGGATGTAAATTGCCAACAGCCACTCTGGAGAAGTGTACGGTGTGTCCTGAAACATCTAAAAAACACAGCTTAGAGAGCATAAGGCACTTCCACGCATGGGGGTATAAAGTGGGAAAATTAAAAATCAGCAAGACACAAGAACCCCAAAGTTTAGGGCTGCTCTGTTGACAAGGACCTCCGCTTCATTCCACCTTCAATATCCCAGGAAAGCGAAAAATGGATACAAAAGTTGTGGTCCTTATGTACAATGGAATATCACTCAGCCATGAAATCAATGTTATAAGGCTAGTAGCAGCATGATGAGTGGATTTAGGTACGACGATTCTAAGTGAAATAAGTCACACAGAAAAGGACACTTCTCATAAGGTGTCACTTATAGAGGGAATGTAAAAACCGTTACACTTGAACTGAATTACAAAACAGAACAGAGTCACACATGCAGAAAACACACTATGGCTGCTTAACGGGAAAGGTGAGGTGGGGTGATACATAAAACAAGAGTATCAAATTAGCTCAGATACCGTTCCATAAACCCAATATGTAATAGACAAGACCTACTCCTTGCTCAGAGAACTGGACTCAACACGCACGATTCACCGCACAAGAATATATCTGACTAGTAATAATCTTAAAACCTATGTATTGATATCTCTCTGTTAGTGTGTCAAGTGGGTGTAAAGCGGCATAAACACAGCCGTGAAAAGCAGCTAAACCCCATTATAAAAATAAATTAGTTTTAAAAACCCATGAAACAAAGACAGTGAAATAGAGAGAAATTCTTACACAATTCGTTCAGGGGCTGTGATGCAAACTGGATTGACCATATCTAGACCCACAGCTGGATGAGACATAAAGGTGGACACTCTTGGGGCTGAGATGTTTGGTGTGGTTGGGTGAGCAAATGCAGACCCTTTAAAGTAATACTGCGTGCTACCCATCGCATGGTTCCCAAATCTCCAGGTTCAAGGGCATCCTCCTACATCGAAAACATGCATGAGAAACCCAGAAGATGGTACACCGTGTGATGGGGAAGGTTTCTAAAACGCACCTCATTTCTCATCTCCTTGTGCTCGGGTTTGCCATTCCAGCCACTTTACTAGCAATCTCCCTACTTGGAGCATCAGCACCTTTAACCTCCTGTTCCGTACAGGTTGCAATTTGTCCTGAGGATGAACGGGAAGACGGGGAACCAATGAGAGACTAGCTCTTGGTGTTGGGACAGGCACAGGTCACTCTATTTTCCCATCAGGAAGAAGAATTAACCACAGGCTCAGCCTGCCCCCCGGAACCAGAACAGGGCCTGAAGCCATCCTGTGCTTTTGCGGCCAGCTCCCCAAAAAGCGAGTTGTAAAATGGAGCTTCAGGGCACTGCAATTCACAAACCTGCACAGTTATAAATGATAACTCTCGTCCACAAATATATTGAGGGAAGGCAAAGACGAGGAATTGAAATCAAGGCAGAATTGCAGGAAACAGATTTCAGGAGGTAGATTCGAATCGCCTTTAAAGCACATGAAAGCGGCAAAACATTGACAATGATGCCCTTGGCCAAAAAGGGCGTATGCGTTTTTTCCTGAATATATTCAGGAAAAAACGCATACGCCCTTTTTGGCCAACCAAGCAACCTGGAAAGGCAAATCAGCGCTACAAAGAAGTCTCGCTTCCCATCGGTCAAAAGGGCCATGCTGAAAAAAGTGTCAAAACCAGAAATGCAGGACAGGCCATGGAGAAATGGGAGCCTTGCTACACTGATGGGCGGGATGTAAATTGCCAACAGCCACTCTGGAGAAGTGTACGGTGTGTCCTGAAACATCTAAAAAACACAGCTTAGAGAGCATAAGGCACTTCCACGCATGGGGGTATAAAGTGGGAAAATTAAAAATCAGCAAGACACAAGAACCCCAAAGTTTAGGGCTGCTCTGTTGACAAGGACCTCCGCTTCATTCCACCTTCAATATCCCAGGAAAGCGAAAAATGGATACAAAAGTTGTGGTCCTTATGTACAATGGAATATCACTCAGCCATGAAATCAATGTTATAAGGCTAGTAGCAGCATGATGAGTGGATTTAGGTACGACGATTCTAAGTGAAATAAGTCACACAGAAAAGGACACTTCTCATAAGGTGTCACTTATAGAGGGAATGTAAAAACCGTTACACTTGAACTGAATTACAAAACAGAACAGGGTCACACATGCAGAAAACACACTATGGCTGCTTAACGGGAAAGGTGAGGTGGGGTGATACATAAAACAAGAGTATCAAATTAGCTCAGATACCGTTCCATAAACCCAATATGTAATAGACAAGACCTACTCCTTGCTCAGAGAACTGGACTCAACACGCACGATTCACCGCACAAGAATATATCTGACTAGTAATAATCTTAAAACCTATGTATTGATATCTCTCTGTTAGTGTGTCAAGTGGGTGTAAAGCGGCATAAACACAGCCGTGAAAAGCAGCTAAACCCCATTATAAAAATAAATTAGTTTTAAAAACCCATGAAACAAAGACAGTGAAATAGAGAGAAATTCTTACACAATTCGTTCAGGGGCTGTGATGCAAACTGGATTGACCATATCTAGACCCACAGCTGGATGAGACATAAAGGTGGACACTCTTGGGGCTGAGATGTTTGGTGTGGTTGGGTGAGCAAATGCAGACCCTTTAAAGTAATACTGCGTGCTACCCATCGCATGGTTCCCAAATCTCCAGGTTCAAGGGCATCTTCCTACATCGAAAACATGCATGAGAAACCCAGAAGATGGTACACCGTGTGATGGGGAAGGTTTCTAAAACGCACCTCATTTCTCATCTCCTTGTGCTCGGGTTTGCCATTCCAGCCACTTTACTAGCAATCTCCCTACTTGGAGCATCAGCACCTTTAACCTCCTGTTCCGTACAGGTTGCAAT